>NC_092381.1:103610981-103910981 GCF_030028105.1 Mobula birostris
GTATACATCAGGGACATCCAGTCTGCCCGTCTCCCATCACTCTATGTATATCTCAGGGATATCCAGTCTGCCCGTCTCCCATAACCCTGTGTATATCTCAGGGATATCCAGTTTGCGCATCTCGCATCACTCTGTGTATATCTCAGGAATATCCAGTCTGCCCGACTCCCATCACTCTGTGTTCATCTCAGGGATATCCAGTCTGCCCCTCTACCATCACTCTGTGTAGATCTCTGGGATATCCAGTCTGCCCATCTCCCATCACTCTGTACTATATCTCACGTATATCCAGTCTGAGCATCACCCATCACTCTGTGTATATCTCAGGAATATCCAGTCTGCCCGTCCCTCATCACTCTGTGTATATCTCAGGGATATCCAGTCTGACCGTCTCCCATCACTCTGTGTATACCTTCGGGACATCCGGTCTGCCCGTCTCCCGTCATGCTGTGTATATCTCAGGAATATCCAATCTGCCTGTCTCCCATAACTCTGTGTATATCTCAGGGATATCCAGTCTGCCCGTCTCTCATCACTCTGTGTATATCACAGTGAAATCCAGCCTGCCCACCTCCCATCACTCTTGTATATCCTCATGGATATCTAGTCTGCCCGTCTCCCATCACCCTGTGTATATCTCAGGGAGAAACAGTTTGCCCATCTCCCATCACTCTGTGTATATCTCAGGAATATCCAGTCTGCCCGACTCCCATCACTCTGTGTACATCTCAGGGATATCCAGTCTGCCCCTCTATCATCACTCTGTGTATATCTCTGGGATATCCAGTCTGCCCATCTCCCATCACTCTGTACTATATCTCACATATATCCAGTCTGAGCATCTCCCATCACTCTGTGTACATCTCAGGAATATCCAGTCTGCCGTTCTCCCATCACTCTGTGTATATCTCTGGGATATCCAGTCTGCCCATCTCCCATCACTCTGTGTATATCTCAGGGATATGCAGTGTGCCCGTCTCCCATAACTCTGTGTACACCTCAGGGATATCCAGTCTGCCCGTATTCCATCACTCTGTGTATATCTCAGGGATATCCAGTCTGCTCATCTCCCATCACCCTGTGTATATCTGAGGGATATCCAGTTTGACCATCTCCAATCACTCTGTGTATATCTCAGGAATATCCAGTCTGCCCGACTCCCATCATTCTGTGCACATCTCAGGGATATCCAGTCTGCCCCTCTCCCATCACTCTGTGTATATCTCTCGGATATCCAGTCTGCCGAACTTCCATCACTCTGTACTATATCTCACGTATATCCAGTCTGAGCATCTCCCATCAATCTGTGTATACCTCAGGGATATCCAGTCTGCCCGTCTCCCATCACTCTGTGTACATCTCAGGGATATCCAGTCTGCCCCTCTATCATCACTCTGTGTATATCTCTGGGATATCCAGTCTGCCCATCTTCAATCACTCTGTACTATATCTCAGGTATATCCAGTCTGAGCATCTCCCATCACTCTGTGTATATCTCAGGGATATCCAATCTGCCCGTCTCCAATCACTCTTGGTATATCTCAGGAATATCCAGTCTGCCGGTCTCCCATCACTCTGTGTATATCTCAGGGACATCCCGTCTGCGCGTTTCCCATCACTCTGTGTATATATCAGGAATATCCAGTCTGCCCGTATCCCATCACTCTGTGTATATCTCTGGGATATCCAGTCTGACAGTCTCCCATTATTCTGTGTAAACCTCAGGGACATCCCGTCTGCCCGTCTCCCGTCACGCTGTGTATATCTCAGGCATATCCAGTGTGCCCATCTCCCATCACTCTGTGTATATCTCAGGAATATCCAGTCTGCCCGACTCCCATCACTCTGTGTACATCTCAGGGATATCCAGTCTGCCGTTCTCCCATCACTCTGTGTATATCTCTGGGATATCCAGTCTGCCCATCTCCCATCACTCTGTGTATATCTCAGGGATATGCAGTGTGCCCGTCTCCCATAACTCTGTGTACACTTCAGGGATATCCAGTCTGCCCGTATTCCATCACTCTATGTATATCTCAGGGATATCCAGTCTGCTCATCTCCCATCACCCTGTGTATATCTGAGGGATATCCAGTTTGACCATCTCCTATCACTCTGTGTATATCTCAGGAATATCCAGTCTGCCCGACTCCCATCACTCTGTGTATATCTCTCGGATATCCTGTCTGCCGAACTTCCATCACTCTGTACTATATCTCACGTATATCCAGTCTGAGCATCTCCCATCAATCTGTGTATACCTCAGGGATATCCAGTCTGCCCGTATCCCATCACTCTGTGTATATCTCTGGGATATCCAGTCTGACAGTCTCCCATTATTCTGTGTATACCTCAGGGACATCCCTTCTGCCCGTCTCCCGTCATGCAGTGTATATCTCAGGCATATCCAGTGTGCCCATCTCCCATCACTCTGTGTATATCTCAGGAATATCCAGTCTGCCCGACTCCCATCACTCTGTGTTCATCTCAGGGATATCCAGTCTGCCCCTCTACCATCACTCTGTGTATATCTCTGGGATATCCAGTCTGCCCATCTCCCATCACTCGGTACTATATCTCTCGTATATCCAGTCTGAGCATCTCCCATCACTCTTGGTATATCTCAGGAATATCCAGTCTGCCGGTCTCCCATCACTCTGTGTATATCTCAGGAATATCCAGTCTGACCTTCTCCCATCACTGTTTGTATACGTCAGGGACATCCAGTCTGCCCGTCTCCGGTCATGCTGAGTATATCTCAGGGATATCCAGTCTGCCCGTCTCTCATCACTCTGTGTATATCACAGTGAAATCCAGCCTGCCCACCTCCCATCACTCTTGTATATCTCATGGATATCTAGTCTGCCCGTCTCCCATCACCCTGTGTATATCTCAGGGATATACAGTTTGCCCATCTTCCATCACTATGTGTATATCTCAGGAATATCCAGTCTGCCCGACTCCGACCTCTCTGTGTACATCTCAGGGATATCCAGTCTGCCCCTCTCCCATCACTCTGTGTATATCTCTGGGATATCCAGTCTGCCCATCTTCCATCACTCTGTGTTATATCTCACGTATATCCACTCTGATCATCTCCCATCACTCTGCGTATATCACAGGGAAATCCAGCCTGCCCACCTCCCATCACTCTTGTATATCTCAGGGATATCTAGTCTTCCCGTCTCCCATCACTCTGTCTATATCTCAGGAATATCCAGTCTGCCGGTCTCCCATAACTCTGTGTATATCTCAGGGATATCCAGTCTGCCCGTCTCTCATCACTCTGTGTATATCACAGTGAAATCCAGCCTGCCCACCTCCCATCACTCTTGTATATCTCATGGATATCTAGTCTGCCCGTCTCCCATCACCCTGTGTATATCTCAGGGAGAAACAGTTTGCCCATCTCCCATCACTCTGTGTATATCTCAGGAATATCCAGTCTACCCGACTCCCATCACTCTGTGTACATCTCAGGGATATCCAGTCTGCCGTTCTCCCATCACTCTGTGTATATCTCTGGGATATCCAGTCTGCCCATCTCCCATCACTCTGTGTATATCTCAGGGATATGCAGTGTGCCCGTCTCCCATAACTCTGTGTACACTTCAGGGATATCCATTCTGCCCGTATTCCATCACTCTATGTATATCTCAGGGATATCCAGTCTGCTCATCTCCCATCACCCTGTGAATATCTGAGGGATATCCAGTTTGACCATCTCCTATCACTCTGTGTATATCTCAGGAATATCCAGTCTGCCCGACTCCCATCACTCTGTGCACATCTCAGGGATATCCAGTCTGCCCCTCTCCCATCACTCTGTGTATATCTCTCGGATATCCAGTCTGCCGAACTTCCATCACTCTGTACTATATCTCACGTATATCCAGTCTGAGCATCTCCCATCAATCTGTGTATACCTCAGGGATATCCAGTCTGCCCGTATCCCATCACTCTGTGTATATCTCTGGGATATCCAGTCTGACAGTCTCACATTATTCTGTGTATACCTCAGGGACATCCCGTCTGCCCGTCTCCCGTCATGCAGTGTATATCTCAGGCATATCCAGTGTCCCCATCTCCCATCACTCTGTGTATATCTCAGGAATATCCAGTCTGCCCGACTCCCATCACTCTGTGTTCATCTCAGGGATATCCAGTCTGCCCCTCTACCATCACTCTGTGTATATCTCTGGGATATCCAGTCTGCCCATCTCCCATCACTCGGTACTATATCTCTCGTATATCCAGTCTGAGCATCTCCCATCACTCTTGGTATATCTCAGGAATATCCAGTCTGACCTTCTCCCATCACTGTGTGTATACGTCAGGGACATCCAGTCTGCCCGTCTCCGGTCATGCTGTGTATATCTCAGGGATATCCAGTCTGCCCGTCTCTCATCACTCTGTGTATATCACAGTGAAATCCAGCCTGCCCACCTCCCATCACTCTTGTATATCTCATGGATATCTAGTCTGCCCGTCTCCCATCACCCTGTGTATATCTCAGGGATATACAGTTTGCCCATCTCCCATCACTCTGTGTATATCTAAGGAATATCCAGTCTGCCCGACTCCGATCTCTCTGTGTACATCTCAGGGATATCCAGTCTGCCCCTCTCCCATCACTCTGTGTATATCTCTGGGATATGCAGTCTGCCCATCTTCCATCACTCTGTGCTATAACTCACGTATATCCACTCTGATCATCTCCCATCACTCTGTGTATATCTGAGGAATATCCAGTCTTCCCGTCTCCCATCACTCTGTGTATATCTCAGGGATATCCAGTCTGCCCATCTCCCATCACTCTGCGTATATCACAGGGAAATCCAGCCTGCCCACCTCCCATCACTCTTGTATATCTCAGGGATATCTAGTCTTCCCGTCTCCCATCACTCTGTCTATATCTCAGGAATATCCAGTCTGCCCGTCTCCCATCACTCTGTACACATATCTCACGGCTATCCAGTGTGCCCGTCTCCAATCACCCTGTGTATATCTCAGGGATATACCGTTTGCCCATCTCCCATCACTCTGTGTATATCGCAGGAATATCCAGTCTGCCCGACTCCCATCACTCTGTGTACATCTCAGGGATATCCAGTCTGCCCCTCTATCATCACTCTGTGTATATCTCTGGGATATCCAGTCAGCCCATCTCCCATCACTCTGTACTATATCTCACATATATCCAGTCTGAGCATCTCCCATCACTCTGTGTATATCTCAGGAATATCCAGTCTGCCGGTCTCCCATCACTCTGTGTATATCTCAGGGATATGCATTCTGCCCGTGTCCCATAACTCTGTGTAGACCTCAGGGATATCCAGTCTGCCCGTATCCCATCACTCTGTGTATATCTGAGGGATATCCAGTTTGCCCATCTCCTATCACTCTGTGTATATCTCAGGGATATCCAGTCTGCCCCTCTACCATCACTCTGTGTATATCTCTGGGATATCAAGTCTGCCCATCTCCCATCACTCTGTGTATATCTCTCGGATATCCAGTCTGCCCAACTTCCATCACTCTGTACTATATCTCACGTATATCCAGTCTGAGCATCTCCCATCAATCTGTGTATACCTCAGGGAGATCCAGTCTGCCCGTCTCCAATCACTCGATGTATATCTCAGGGATATCCATTCTGCCCGTCTCCCATAATTCTGAGTATACCTCAGGGATATCCAGTTTGCACATCTCGCATCACTCTGTGTATATCTCTGGGATATCCAGTCTGCCCATCTCCCATCACTCTGTACTATATCTCACGTATATCCAGTCTGAGCATCACCCATCATTCTGTGTATATCTCAGGAATATCCAGTCTGCCGGTCTCCCATCACTCTGTGTATATCACAGGAATATCCAGTCTGCCCGTCTCCCATCACTCTGTGTATATCTCTGGGATATCCAGTCTGACCGTCTCCCATCACTCTGTGTATACCTCAGGGACGTCCAGTCTGCCTGTCTCCCGTCATGCTGTGTATATCTCAGGAATATCCAGTCTGCCCGTCTCTCATCACTCTGTGTATATCACAGTGAAATCCAGCCTGCCCACCTCCCATCACTCTTGTATATCTCATGGATATCTAGTCTGCCCGTCTCCCATCACCCTGTGCATATCTCAGGGAGAAACAGTTTGCCCATCTCCCATCACTCTGTGTATATCTCAGGAATATCCAGTCTGCCCGACTCCCATCACTCTGTGTACATCTCAGGGATATCCAGTCTGCCCCTCTATCATCACTCTGTGTATATCTCTGGGATATCCAGTCTGCCCATCTCCCATCACTCTGTACTATATCTCACATATATCCAGTCTGAGCATCTCCCATCACTCTGTGTATATCTCAGGGATATCCAATCTGCCCGTCTCCGATCACTCTTGGTATATCTCAGGAATATCCAGTCTGCCAGTCTCCCATCACTCTGTGTATATCTCAGGGACATCCCGTCTGCCCGTCTCCCATCACTCTGTGTATATCTCAGGAATATCCAGTCTGCCGGTCTCCCATCACCCTGTGTATATCTGAGGGATATCCTGTTTGCCCATCTCCTGTCACTCTGTGTATATCTCAGGGATATCCAGACTGCCCCTCTACCATCACTCTGTGTATATCTCTGGGATATCCAGTCTGCCCATCTCCCATCACTCTGTACTATATCTCACGTATATCCACTCTGATCATCTCCCATCACTCTGTGTATATCTGAGGAATATCCAGTCTTCCCGTCTCCCATCACTCTGTGTATATCTCAGGGATATCCAGTCTGCCCATCTCCCATCACTCTGCGTATATCACAGGGAAATCCAGCCTGCCCACCTCCCATCACTCTTGTATATCTCAGGGATATCTAGTCTTCCCGTCTCCCATCACTCTGTCCATATCTCAGTAATATCCAGTCTGCCGGTCTCCCATCACCCTGTGTATATCTGAGGGATATCCTGTATGCCCATCTCCTATCACTCTGTGTATATCTCAGGGATATCCAGACTGCCCCTCTACCATCACTCTGTGTATATCTCTGGGATATCCAGTCTGCCCATCTCCCATCACTCTGTACTATATCTCACGTATATCCAGTCTGAGCATCACCCATCACTCTGTGTATGTCTCAGGATTATCCAGTCTGCCGGTCTCCCATCACTCTGTGTTTATCTCAGGAAAATCCAGTCTGCCCGACTCCCATCACTCTGTGATCATCTCAGGGATATCCAGTCTGCCCCTCTACCATCACTCTGTGTATATCTCTGGGATATCCAGTCTGCCCATCTCCCATCACTCTGTACTATATCTCACGTATATCCAGTCTGAGCATCACCCATCACTCTGTGTATACCTCAGGGACATCCAGTCTGCCCGTCTCCCGTCATGCTGTGTATATCTCAGGAATATCCAGTCTGCCCGTCTCCCATAACTCTGTGTATATCTCAGGGATATCCAGTCTGCCCGTCTCTCATCACTCTGTGTTTCTCACACTGAAATCCAGCCTGCCCACCTCCCATCACTCTTGTATATCTCATGGATATCTAGTCTGCCCGTCTCCCATCACCCTGTGTATATCTCAGGGACATCCAGTCTGAGCATCTCCCATCTCTCTGTGTATATCTCAGGGATATCCAATCTGCCCGTCTCCCATCACTCTTGGTATATCTCAGGAATATCCAGTCTGCCGGACTCCCATCACTCTGTGTATATCTCAGGGACATCCCGTCTGCCCGTCTCCCATCACTCTGTGTATATCTCTGGGATATCCAGTCTGCCCCTCTCCCATCACTCTGTGTATATCTCTGGGATATGCAGTCTGCCCATCTTCCATCACTCTGTACTATATCTCACGTATATCCAGTCTGAGCATCAGCCATCGCTCTGTGTATATCTCAGGAATATCCAGTCTGCTGGTCTCCCATCACTCTGTGTAAATGTCAGGAATATCCAGTCTGCCCGTCTCCCATCACTCTGTGCATATCTCTGGGATATCCAGTCTGCCCATCTCCCATCACTCTGTACTATATCTCACATATATCCAGTCTGCCGGTCTCCCATCACTCTGTGTATATCTCAGGAATATCCATTCTGCCCGTCTCCCATCACTCTGTGTATATCTCAGGGATATCCAGTCTGCCCATCTCTCATCACTCTGTGTATATCTCTGGGATATCCAGTCTGCCCATCTTCCATCACTCTGTACTATATCTCACGTATATCCAGTCTGAGCATCTCCCATCACTCTGTGTATACATCAGGGACATCCAGTCTGCCCGTCTCCCATCACTCTGTACTATATCTCACGTATATCCAGTCTGAGCATCACCCATCACTCTGTGTATATCTCAGGAATATCCAGTCTGCCCGTCTCTCATCACTCTGTGTATATCTCTGGGATATCCAGTCTGACCGTCTCCCATCACTCTGTGTATACCTTAGGGGCATCCGGTCTGCCCGTCTCCCGTCATGCTGTGTATATCTCAGGAATATCCAATCTGCCTGTCTCCCATAACTCTGTGTATATCTCAGGGATATCCAGTCTGCCCGTCTCTCATCACTCTGTGTATATCACAGTTAAATCCAGCCTGCCCACCTCCCATCACTCTTGTATATCTCATGGATATCTAGTCTGCCCGTCTCCCATCACCCTGTGCATATCTCAGGGAGAAACAGTTTGCCCATCTCCCATCACTCTGTGTATATCTCAGGAATATCCAGTCTGCCCGACTCCCATCACTCTGTGTACATCTCAGGGATATCCAGTCTGCCCCTCTATCATCACTCTGTGTATATCTCTGGGATATCCAGTCTGCCCATCTCCCATCACTCTGTACTATATCTCACATATATCCAGTCTGAGCATCTCCCATCACTCTGTGTACATCTCAGGAATATCCAGTCTGCCGTTCTCCCATCACTCTGTGTATATCTCTGGGATATCCAGTCTGCCCATCTCCCATCACTCTGTGTATATCTCAGGGATATGCAGTGTGCCCGTCTCCCATAACTCTGTGTACACCTCAGGGATATCCAGTCTGCCCGTATTCCATCACGCTGTGTATATCTCAGGGATATCCAGTCTGCTCATCTCCCATCACCCTGTGTATATCTGAGGGATATCCAGTTTGACCATCTCCAATCACTCTGTGTATATCTCAGGAATATCCAGTCTGCCCGACTCCCATCACTCTGTGCACATCTCAGGGATATCCAGTCTGCCCCTCTCCCATCACTCTGTGTATATCTCTTGAATATCCAGTCTGCCGAACTTCCATCACTCTGTACTATATCTCACGTATATCCAGTCTGAGCATCTCCCATCAATCTGTGTATACCTCAGGGATATCCAGTCTGCCCGTCTCCCATCACTCTGTGTACATCTCAGGGATATCCAGTCTGCCCCTCTATCATCACTCTGTGTATATCTCTGGGATATCCAGTCTGCCCATCTTCAATCAGTCTGTACTATATCTCAGGTATATCCAGTCTGAGCATCTCCCATCACTCTGTGTATATCTCAGGGATATCCAATCTGCCCGTCTCCGATCACTCTTGGTATATCTCAGGAATATCCAGTCTGCCGGTCTCCCATCACTCTGTGTATATCTCAGGGACATCCCGTCTGCGCGTCTCCCATCACTCTGTGTATATCTCAGGAATATCCAGTCTGCCCGTATCCCATCACTCTGTGTATATCTCTGGGATATCCAGTCTGACTGTCTCCCATTATTCTGTGTATACCTCAGGGACATCCCGTCTGCCCGTCTCCCGTCACGCTGTGTATATCTCAGGCATATCCAGTGTGCCCATCTCCCATCACTCTGTGTATATCTCAGGAATATCCAGTCTGCCCGACTCCCATCACTCTGTGTTCATCTCAGGGATATCCAGTCTGCCCCTCTACCATCACTCTGTGTATATCTCTGGGATATTTCTGTCTGCCCATCTCCCATCACTCGGTACTATATCTCTCGTATATCCAGTCTGAGCATCTCCCATCACTCTTGGTATATCTCAGGAATATCCAGTCTGCCGGTCTCCCATCACTCTGTGTATATCTCAGGAATATCCAGTCTGACCTTCTCCCATCACTGTGTGTATACCTCAGGGACATCCAGTCTGCCCGTCTCCGGTCATGCTGTGTATATCTCAGGGATATCCAGTCTGCCCGTCTCTCATCACTCTGTGTATATCACAGTGAAATCCAGCCTGCCCACCTCCCATCACTCTTGTATATCTCATGGATATCTAGTCTGCCCGTCTCCCATCACCCTGTGTATATCTCAGGGATATACAGTTTGCCCATCTCCCATCACTCTGTCTATATCTCAGGAATATCCAGTCTGCCCGACTCCGATCTCTCTGTGTACATCTCAGGGATATCCAGTCTGCCCCTCTCCCATCACTCTGTGTATATCTCTGGGATATCCAGTCTGCCCATCTTCCATCACTCTGTGCTATATCTCACGTATATCCACTCTGATCATCTCCCATCACTCTGTGTATATCTGAGGAATATCCAGTCTTCCCGTCTCCCATCACTCTGTGTATATCTCAGGGATATCCAGTCTGCCCATCTCCCATCACTCTGCGTATATCACAGGGAAATCCAGCCTGCCCACCTCCCATCACTCTTGTATATCTCAGGGATATCTAGTCTTCCCGTCTCCCATCACTCTGTCTATATCTCAGGAATATCCAGTCTGCCCGTCTCCCATCACTCTGTACACATATCTCACGGCTATCCAGTGTGCCCGTCTCCAATCACCCTGTGTATATCTCAGTGATATACAGTTTGCCCATCTCCCATCACTCTGTGTATATCGCAGGAATATCCAGTCTGTCCGACTCCCATCACTCTGTGTACATCTCAGGGATATCCAGTCTGCCCCTCTATCATCACTCTGTGTATATCTCTGGGATATCCAGTCTGCCCATCTCCCATCACTCTGTACTATATCTCACATATATCCAGTCTGAGCATCTCCCATCACTCTGTGTACATCTCAGGAATATCCAGTCTGCCGTTCTCCCATCACTCTGTGTATATCTCTGGGATATCCAGTCTGCCCATCTCCCATCACTCTGTGTATATCTCAGGGATATGCAGTGTGCCCGTCTCCCATAACTCTGTGTACACCTCAGGGATATCCAGTCTGCCCGTATTCCATCACTCTTGTATATCTCAGGGATATCTAGTCTTCCCGTCTCCCATCACTCTGTCTATATCTCAGGAATATCCAGTCTGCCCGTCTCCCATCACTCTGTACACATATCTCACGGCTATCCAGTGTGCCCGTCTCCAATCACCCTGTGTATATCTCAGGGATATACCGTTTGCCCATCTCCCATCACTCTGTGTATATCGCAGGAATATCCAGTCTGCCCGACTCCCATCACTCTGTGTACATCTCAGGGATATCCAGTCTGCCCCTCTATCATCACTCTGTGTATATCTCTGGGATATCCAGTCAGCCCATCTCCCATCACTCTGTACTATATCTCACATATATCCAGTCTGAGCATCTCCCATCACTCTGTGTATATCTCAGGAATATCCAGTCTGCCGGTCTCCCATCACTCTGTGTATATCTCAGGGATATGCATTCTGCCCGTGTCCCATAACTCTGTGTAGACCTCAGGGATATCCAGTCTGCCCGTATCCCATCACTCTGTGTATATCTGAGGGATATCCAGTTTGCCCATCTCCTATCACTCTGTGTATATCTCAGGGATATCCAGTCTGCCCCTCTACCATCACTCTGTGTATATCTCTGGGATATCAAGTCTGCCCATCTCCCATCACTCTGTGTATATCTCTCGGATATCCAGTCTGCCCAACTTCCATCACTCTGTACTATATCTCACGTATATCCAGTCTGAGCATCTCCCATCAATCTGTGTATACCTCAGGGAGATCCAGTCTGCCCGTCTCCAATCACTCGATGTATATCTCAGGGATATCCATTCTGCCCGTCTCCCATAATTCTGAGTATACCTCAGGGATATCCAGTTTGCACATCTCGCATCACTCTGTGTATATCTCTGGGATATCCAGTCTGCCCATCTCCCATCACTCTGTACTATATCTCACGTATATCCAGTCTGAGCATCACCCATCATTCTGTGTATATCTCAGGAATATCCAGTCTGCCGGTCTCCCATCACTCTGTGTATATCACAGGAATATCCAGTCTGCCCGTCTCCCATCACTCTGTGTATATCTCTGGGATATCCAGTCTGACCGTCTCCCATCACTCTGTGTATACCTCAGGGACGTCCAGTCTGCCTGTCTCCCGTCATGCTGTGTATATCTCAGGAATATCCAGTCTGCCCGTCTCTCATCACTCTGTGTATATCACAGTGAAATCCAGCCTGCCCACCTCCCATCACTCTTGTATATCTCATGGATATCTAGTCTGCCCGTCTCCCATCACCCTGTGCATATCTCAGGGAGAAACAGTTTGCCCATCTCCCATCACTCTGTGTATATCTCAGGAATATCCAGTCTGCCCGACTCCCATCACTCTGTGTACATCTCAGGGATATCCAGTCTGCCCCTCTATCATCACTCTGTGTATATCTCTGGGATATCCAGTCTGCCCATCTCCCATCACTCTGTACTATATCTCACATATATCCAGTCTGAGCATCTCCCATCACTCTGTGTATATCTCAGGGATATCCAATCTGCCCGTCTCCGATCACTCTTGGTATATCTCAGGAATATCCAGTCTGCCAGTCTCCCATCACTCTGTGTATATCTCAGGGACATCCCGTCTGCCCGTCTCCCATCACTCTGTGTATATCTCAGGAATATCCAGTCTGCCGGTCTCCCATCACCCTGTGTATATCTGAGGGATATCCTGTTTGCCCATCTCCTGTCACTCTGTGTATATCTCAGGGATATCCAGACTGCCCCTCTACCATCACTCTGTGTATATCTCTGGGATATCCAGTCTGCCCATCTCCCATCACTCTGTACTATATCTCACGTATATCCACTCTGATCATCTCCCATCACTCTGTGTATATCTGAGGAATATCCAGTCTTCCCGTCTCCCATCACTCTGTGTATATCTCAGGGATATCCAGTCTGCCCATCTCCCATCACTCTGCGTATATCACAGGGAAATCCAGCCTGCCCACCTCCCATCACTCTTGTATATCTCAGGGATATCTAGTCTTCCCGTCTCCCATCACTCTGTCCATATCTCAGTAATATCCAGTCTGCCGGTCTCCCATCACCCTGTGTATATCTGAGGGATATCCTGTATGCCCATCTCCTATCACTCTGTGTATATCTCAGGGATATCCAGACTGCCCCTCTACCATCACTCTGTGTATATCTCTGGGATATCCAGTCTGCCCATCTCCCATCACTCTGTACTATATCTCACGTATATCCAGTCTGAGCATCACCCATCACTCTGTGTATGTCTCAGGATTATCCAGTCTGCCGGTCTCCCATCACTCTGTGTTTATCTCAGGAAAATCCAGTCTGCCCGACTCCCATCACTCTGTGATCATCTCAGGGATATCCAGTCTGCCCCTCTACCATCACTCTGTGTATATCTCTGGGATATCCAGTCTGCCCATCTCCCATCACTCTGTACTATATCTCACGTATATCCAGTCTGAGCATCACCCATCACTCTGTGTATACCTCAGGGACATCCAGTCTGCCCGTCTCCCGTCATGCTGTGTATATCTCAGGAATATCCAGTCTGCCCGTCTCCCATAACTCTGTGTATATCTCAGGGATATCCAGTCTGCCCGTCTCTCATCACTCTGTGTTTCTCACACTGAAATCCAGCCTGCCCACCTCCCATCACTCTTGTATATCTCATGGATATCTAGTCTGCCCGTCTCCCATCACCCTGTGTATATCTCAGGGACATCCAGTCTGAGCATCTCCCATCTCTCTGTGTATATCTCAGGGATATCCAATCTGCCCGTCTCCCATCACTCTTGGTATATCTCAGGAATATCCAGTCTGCCGGACTCCCATCACTCTGTGTATATCTCAGGGACATCCCGTCTGCCCGTCTCCCATCACTCTGTGTATATCTCTGGGATATCCAGTCTGCCCCTCTCCCATCACTCTGTGTATATCTCTGGGATATGCAGTCTGCCCATCTTCCATCACTCTGTACTATATCTCACGTATATCCAGTCTGAGCATCAGCCATCGCTCTGTGTATATCTCAGGAATATCCAGTCTGCTGGTCTCCCATCACTCTGTGTAAATGTCAGGAATATCCAGTCTGCCCGTCTCCCATCACTCTGTGCATATCTCTGGGATATCCAGTCTGCCCATCTCCCATCACTCTGTACTATATCTCACATATATCCAGTCTGCCGGTCTCCCATCACTCTGTGTATATCTCAGGAATATCCATTCTGCCCGTCTCCCATCACTCTGTGTATATCTCAGGGATATCCAGTCTGCCCATCTCTCATCACTCTGTGTATATCTCTGGGATATCCAGTCTGCCCATCTTCCATCACTCTGTACTATATCTCACGTATATCCAGTCTGAGCATCTCCCATCACTCTGTGTATACATCAGGGACATCCAGTCTGCCCGTCTCCCATCACTCTGTACTATATCTCACGTATATCCAGTCTGAGCATCACCCATCACTCTGTGTATATCTCAGGAATATCCAGTCTGCCCGTCTCTCATCACTCTGTGTATATCTCTGGGATATCCAGTCTGACCGTCTCCCATCACTCTGTGTATACCTTAGGGGCATCCGGTCTGCCCGTCTCCCGTCATGCTGTGTATATCTCAGGAATATCCAATCTGCCTGTCTCCCATAACTCTGTGTATATCTCAGGGATATCCAGTCTGCCCGTCTCTCATCACTCTGTGTATATCACAGTTAAATCCAGCCTGCCCACCTCCCATCACTCTTGTATATCTCATGGATATCTAGTCTGCCCGTCTCCCATCACCCTGTGCATATCTCAGGGAGAAACAGTTTGCCCATCTCCCATCACTCTGTGTATATCTCAGGAATATCCAGTCTGCCCGACTCCCATCACTCTGTGTACATCTCAGGGATATCCAGTCTGCCCCTCTATCATCACTCTGTGTATATCTCTGGGATATCCAGTCTGCCCATCTCCCATCACTCTGTACTATATCTCACATATATCCAGTCTGAGCATCTCCCATCACTCTGTGTACATCTCAGGAATATCCAGTCTGCCGTTCTCCCATCACTCTGTGTATATCTCTGGGATATCCAGTCTGCCCATCTCCCATCACTCTGTGTATATCTCAGGGATATGCAGTGTGCCCGTCTCCCATAACTCTGTGTACACCTCAGGGATATCCAGTCTGCCCGTATTCCATCACGCTGTGTATATCTCAGGGATATCCAGTCTGCTCATCTCCCATCACCCTGTGTATATCTGAGGGATATCCAGTTTGACCATCTCCAATCACTCTGTGTATATCTCAGGAATATCCAGTCTGCCCGACTCCCATCACTCTGTGCACATCTCAGGGATATCCAGTCTGCCCCTCTCCCATCACTCTGTGTATATCTCTTGAATATCCAGTCTGCCGAACTTCCATCACTCTGTACTATATCTCACGTATATCCAGTCTGAGCATCTCCCATCAATCTGTGTATACCTCAGGGATATCCAGTCTGCCCGTCTCCCATCACTCTGTGTACATCTCAGGGATATCCAGTCTGCCCCTCTATCATCACTCTGTGTATATCTCTGGGATATCCAGTCTGCCCATCTTCAATCAGTCTGTACTATATCTCAGGTATATCCAGTCTGAGCATCTCCCATCACTCTGTGTATATCTCAGGGATATCCAATCTGCCCGTCTCCGATCACTCTTGGTATATCTCAGGAATATCCAGTCTGCCGGTCTCCCATCACTCTGTGTATATCTCAGGGACATCCCGTCTGCGCGTCTCCCATCACTCTGTGTATATCTCAGGAATATCCAGTCTGCCCGTATCCCATCACTCTGTGTATATCTCTGGGATATCCAGTCTGACTGTCTCCCATTATTCTGTGTATACCTCAGGGACATCCCGTCTGCCCGTCTCCCGTCACGCTGTGTATATCTCAGGCATATCCAGTGTGCCCATCTCCCATCACTCTGTGTATATCTCAGGAATATCCAGTCTGCCCGACTCCCATCACTCTGTGTTCATCTCAGGGATATCCAGTCTGCCCCTCTACCATCACTCTGTGTATATCTCTGGGATATTTCTGTCTGCCCATCTCCCATCACTCGGTACTATATCTCTCGTATATCCAGTCTGAGCATCTCCCATCACTCTTGGTATATCTCAGGAATATCCAGTCTGCCGGTCTCCCATCACTCTGTGTATATCTCAGGAATATCCAGTCTGACCTTCTCCCATCACTGTGTGTATACCTCAGGGACATCCAGTCTGCCCGTCTCCGGTCATGCTGTGTATATCTCAGGGATATCCAGTCTGCCCGTCTCTCATCACTCTGTGTATATCACAGTGAAATCCAGCCTGCCCACCTCCCATCACTCTTGTATATCTCATGGATATCTAGTCTGCCCGTCTCCCATCACCCTGTGTATATCTCAGGGATATACAGTTTGCCCATCTCCCATCACTCTGTCTATATCTCAGGAATATCCAGTCTGCCCGACTCCGATCTCTCTGTGTACATCTCAGGGATATCCAGTCTGCCCCTCTCCCATCACTCTGTGTATATCTCTGGGATATCCAGTCTGCCCATCTTCCATCACTCTGTGCTATATCTCACGTATATCCACTCTGATCATCTCCCATCACTCTGTGTATATCTGAGGAATATCCAGTCTTCCCGTCTCCCATCACTCTGTGTATATCTCAGGGATATCCAGTCTGCCCATCTCCCATCACTCTGCGTATATCACAGGGAAATCCAGCCTGCCCACCTCCCATCACTCTTGTATATCTCAGGGATATCTAGTCTTCCCGTCTCCCATCACTCTGTCTATATCTCAGGAATATCCAGTCTGCCCGTCTCCCATCACTCTGTACACATATCTCACGGCTATCCAGTGTGCCCGTCTCCAATCACCCTGTGTATATCTCAGTGATATACAGTTTGCCCATCTCCCATCACTCTGTGTATATCGCAGGAATATCCAGTCTGTCCGACTCCCATCACTCTGTGTACATCTCAGGGATATCCAGTCTGCCCCTCTATCATCACTCTGTGTATATCTCTGGGATATCCAGTCTGCCCATCTCCCATCACTCTGTACTATATCTCACATATATCCAGTCTGAGCATCTCCCATCACTCTGTGTACATCTCAGGAATATCCAGTCTGCCGTTCTCCCATCACTCTGTGTATATCTCTGGGATATCCAGTCTGCCCATCTCCCATCACTCTGTGTATATCTCAGGGATATGCAGTGTGCCCGTCTCCCATAACTCTGTGTACACCTCAGGGATATCCAGTCTGCCCGTATTCCATCACTCTGTGTATATCTCAGGGATATCCAGTCTGCTCATCTCCCATCACCCTGTGTATATCTGAGGGATATCCAGTTTGACCATCTCCTATCACTCTGTGTATATCTCAGGAATATCCAGTCTGCCCGACTCCCATCACTCTGTGCACATCTCAGGGATATCCAGTCTGCCCCTCTCCCATCACTCTGTGTATATCTCTCGGATATCCAGTCTGCCGAACTTCCATCACTCTGTACTATATCTCACGTATATCCAGTCTGAGCATCTCCCATCAATCTGTGTATACCTCAGGGATATCCAGTCTGCCCGTATCCCATCACTCTGTGTATATCTCTGGGATATCCAGTCTGACAGTCTCCCATTATTCTGTGTATACCTCAGGGACATCCCGTCTGCCCGTCTCCCGTCATGCAGTGTATATCTCAGGCATATCCAGTGTGCCCATCTCCCATCACTCTGTGTATATCACAGGAATATCCAGTCTGCCCGACTCCCATCACTCTGTGTTCATCTCAGGGATATCCAGTCTGCCCCTCTACCATCACTCTGTGCATATCTCTGGGATATCCAGTCTGCCCATCTCCCATCACTCGGTACTATATCTCTCGTATATCCAGTCTGAGCATCTCCCATCACTCTTGGTATATCTCAGGAATATCCAGTCTGCCGGTGTCCCATCACTCTGTGTATATCTCAGGAATATCCAGTCTGACCTTCTCCCATCACTGTGTGTATACCTCAGGGACATCCAGTCTGCCCGTCTCCGGTCATGCTGTGTATATCTCAGGGATATCCAGTCTGCCCGTCTCTCATCACTCTGTGTATATCACAGTGAAATCCAGCCTGCCCACCTCCCATCACTCTTGTATATCTCATGGATATCTAGTCTGCCCGTCTCCCATCACCCTGTGTATATCTCAGGGATATACAGTTTGCCCATCTCCCAGCACTCTGTGTATATCTCAGGAATATCCAGTCTGCCCGACTCCGATCTCTCTGTGTACATCTCAGGGATATCCAGTCTGCCCCTCTCCCATCACTCTGTGTATATCTCTGGGATATCCAGTCTGCCCATCTTCCATCACTCTGTGCTATATCTCACGTATATCCACTCTGATCATCTCCCATCACTCTGTGTATATCTGAGGAATATCCAGTCTTCCCGTCTCCCATCACTCTGTGTATATCTCAGGGATATCCAGTCTGCCGATCTCCCATCACTCTGCGTATATCACAGGGAAATCCAGCCGGCCCACCTCCCATCACTCTTGTATATCTCAGGGATATCTAGTCTTCCCGTCTCCCATCACTCTGTCTATATCTCAGGAATATCCAGTCTGCCCGTCTCCCATCACTCTGTACACATATCTCACGGCTATCCAGTGTGCCCTTCTCCAATCACCCTGTGTATATCTCAGGGATATACAGTTTGCCCATCTCCCATCACTCTGTGTATATCGCAGGAATATCCAGTCTGCCCGACTCCCATCACTCTGTGTACATCTCAGGGATATCCAGTCTGCCCCTCTATCATCACTCTGTGTATATCTCTGGGATAGCCAGTCTGCCCATCTCCCATCACTCTGTACTATATCTCACATATATCCAGTCTGAGCATCTCCTATCACCCTGTGTATATCTGAGGGATATCCAGTTTGCCCATCTCCTATCACTCTGTGTATACCTCAGGGACATCCAGTCTGCCCGTCTCCGGTCATGCTGTGTATATCTCAGGGATATGCATTCTGCCCGTGTCCCATAACTCTGTGTATACCTCAGGGATATCCAGTCTGCCCGTATCCCATCACTCTGTGTATATCTCAGGGATATCCAGTCTGCCCATCTCCCATCACCCTGTGTATATCTGAGGGATATCCAGTTTGCCCATCTCCTATCACTCTGTGTATATCTCAGGGATATCCAGTCTGCCCCTCTACCATCACTCTTTGTATATCTCTGGGATATCAAGTCTGCCCATCTCCCATCACTCTGTGTATATCTCACGCATATCCAGTCTGAGCATCTCCCATCAATCTGTGTATACCTCAGGGACATCCAGTCTGCCCATCTCCAATCACTCGATGTATATCTCAGGGATATCCAGTCTGCCCGTCTCCCATAATTCTGAGTATACCTCAGGGATATCCAGTCTGCCCGTATCCCATCACTCTGTGTATATCTCAGGAATATCCAGTCCGCCCGACTCCCATCACTCTGTGTATATCTCTGGGATATCCAGTCTGCCCCTCTCCCATCACTCTGTGTATATCTCTGGTATATCCAGTCTGCCCATCTTCCATCACTCTGTACTATATCTCACGTATACCCAGTCTGAGCATCTCCCATCACTCTGTGTATACCTCAGGGACATCCAGTCTGCCCGTCTCCCATCACTCTATGTATATCTCAGGGATATCCAGTCTGCCCGTCTCCCATCACCCTGTGTATACCTCAGGGATATCCAGTTTGCCCATCTCCCATCACTCTGTGTATATCTCAGGAATATCCAGTCTGCCCGACTTCCATCACTCTGTGTTCATCTCAGGGATATCTAGTCTGCCCCTCTACCATCACTCTGTGTATATCTCTGGGATATCCAGTCTGCCCGTCTCCCATCACTCTGTGTATATCTCTGGGATATCCAGTCTGACCGTCTCCCATCACTCTGTGTATACCTCAGGGACATCCAGTCTACCCGTCTCCCGTCATGCTGTGTATATCTCAGGAATATCCAGTCTGCCCGTCTCCCATAACTCTGTGTATATGTCAGGGATATCAAGTCTGCCCGTCTCTCATCACTCTGTGTATATCACAGTGAAATCCAGCCTGCCCACCTCCCATCACTCTTGTATATCTCATGAATATCTAGTCTGCCCGTCTCCCATCACCCAGTGTATATCTCAGGGAGAAACAGTTTGCCCATCTCCCATCACTCTGTGTATATCTCAGGAATATCCAGTCTGCCCGACTCCCATCACTCTGTGTACATCTCAGGGATATCCAGTCTGCCCCTCTATCATCACTCTGTGTATATCTCTGGGATATCCAGTCTGCCCATCTCCCATCACTCTGTACTATATCTCACATATATCCAGTCTGAGCATCTCCCATCACTCTGTGTATATCTCAGGAATATCCAGTCTTCCGGTCTCCCATCACTCTGTATATATCACAGGAATATCCAGTCTGCCCGTCTCCCATCACTCTGTGTATATCTCAGGGATATGCAGTCTGCCCGTCTCCCATAACTCTGTGTATACCTCAGGGATATCCAGTCTGCCCGTATCCCATCACTCTGTGTATATCTCAGGGATATCCAGTCTGCCCATCTCCCATCACCCTGTGTATATCTGAGGGATATCCAGTTTGCCCATCTCCTATCACTCTGTGTATATCTCAGGAATATCCAGTCTGCCCGACTCCCATCACTCTGTGTACATCTCAGGGATATCCAGTCTGCCCCTCTCCCATCACTCTGTGTATATCTCTGGGATATCCAGTCTGCCCATCTCCCATCACTCTGTACTATATCTCACATATATCCAGTCTGAGCATCTCCCATCACTCTGTGTATATCTCAGGAATATCCAGTCTGCCGGTCTCCCATCACTCTGTGTATATCTCAGGGATATCCAGTCTGCCCGTCTCTCATCACTCTGTGTATATCACAGTGAAATCCTGCCTGCCCACCTCCCATCACTCTTGTATATCTCATGGATATCTAGTCTGCCCGTCTCCCATCACCCTGTGTATATCTCAGGGAGAAACAGTTTGCCCATCTCCCATCACTCTGTGTATATCTCAGGAATATCCAGTCTGCCCGACTCCCATCACTCTGTGTACATCTCAGGGATATCCAGTCTGCCCCTCTCCCATCACTCTGTGTATGTCTCTTGAATATCCAGTCTGCCGAACTTCCATCACTCTGTACTATATCTCACGTATATCCAGTCTGAGCATCTCCCATCAATCTGTGTATACCTCAGGGATATCCAGTCTGCCCGTCTCCCATCACTCTGTGTACATCTCAGGGATATCCAGTCTGCCCCTCTATCATCACTCTGTGTATATCTCTGGGATATCCAGTCTGCCCATCTTCAATCACTCTGTACTATATCTCAGGTATATCCAGTCTGAGCATCTCCCATCACTCTGTGTATATCTCAGGGATATCCAATCTGCCCGTCTCCGATCACTCTTGGTATATCTCAGGAATATCCAGTCTGCCGGTCTCCCATCACTCTGTGTATATCTCAGGGACATCCCGTCTGCGCGTCTCCCATCACTCTGTGTATATCTCAGGAATATCCAGACTGCCCGTATCCCATCACTCTGTGTATATCTCTGGGATATCCAGTCTGACTGTCTCCCATTATTCTGTGTATACCTCAGGGACATCCCGTCTGCCCGTCTCCCGTCACGCTGTGTATATCTCAGGCATATCCAGTGTGCCCATCTCCCATCACTCTGTGTATATCTCAGGAATATCCAGTCTGCCCGACTCCCATCACTCTGTGTTCATCTCAGGGATATCCAGTCTGCCCCTCTACCATCACTCTGTGTATATCTCTGGGATATCCAGTCTGCCCATCTCCCATCACTCGGTACTATATCTCTCGTATATCCAGTCTGAGCATCTCCCATCACTCTTGGTATATCTCAGGAATATCCAGTCTGCCGGTCTCCCATCACTCTGTGTATATCTCAGGAATATCCAGTCTGACCTTCTCCCATCACTGTGTGTATACGTCAGGGACATCCAGTCTGCCCGTCTCCGGTCATGCTGTGTATATCTCAGGGATATCCAGTCTGCCCGTCTCTCATCACTCTGTGTATATCACAGTGAAATCCAGCCTGCCCACCTCCCATCACTCTTGTATATCTCATGGATATCTAGTCTGCCCGTCTCCCATCACCCTGTGTATATCTCAGGGATATACAGTTTGCCCATCTCCCATCACTCTGTCTATATCTCAGGAATATCCAGTCTGCCCGACTCCGATCTCTCTGTGTACATCTCAGGGATATCCAGTCTGCCCCTCTCCCATCACTCTGTGTATATCTCTGGGATATCCAGTCTGCCCATCTTCCATCACTCTGTGCTATATCTCACGTATATCCACTCTGATCATCTCCCATCACTCTGTGTATATCTGAGGAATATCCAGTCTTCCCGTCTCCCATCACTCTGTGTATATCTCAGGGATATCCAGTCTGCCCATCTCCCATCACTCTGCGTATATCACAGGGAAATCCAGCCTGCCCACCTCCCATCACTCTTGTATATCTCAGGGATATCTAGTCTTCCCGTCTCCCATCACTCTGTCTATATCTCAGGAATATCCAGTCTGCCCGTCTCCCATCACTCTGTACACATATCTCACGGCTATCCAGTGTGCCCGTCTCCAATCACCCTGTGTATATCTCAGTGATATACAGTTTGCCCATCTCCCATCACTCTGTGTATATCGCAGGAATATCCAGTCTGTCCGACTCCCATCACTCTGTGTACATCTCAGGGATATCCAGTCTGCCCCTCTATCATCACTCTGTGTATATCTCTGGGATATCCAGTCTGCCCATCTCCCATCACTCTGTACTATATCTCACATATATCCAGTCTGAGCATCTCCCATCACTCTGTGTACATCTCAGGAATATCCAGTCTGCCGTTCTCCCATCACTCTGTGTATATCTCTGGGATATCCAGTCTGCCCATCTCCCATCACTCTGTGTATATCTCAGGGATATGCAGTGTGCCCGTCTCCCATAACTCTGTGTACACCTCAGGGATATCCAGTCTGCCCGTATTCCATCACTCTGTGTATATCTCAGGGATATCCAGTCTGCTCATCTCCCATCACCCTGTGTATATCTGAGGGATATCCAGTTTGACCATCTCCTATCACTCTGTGTATATCTCAGGAATATCCAGTCTGCCCGACTCCCATCACTCTGTGCACATCTCAGGGATATCCAGTCTGCCCCTCTCCCATCACTCTGTGTATATCTCTCGGATATCCAGTCTGCCGAACTTCCATCACTCTGTACTATATCTCACGTATATCCAGTCTGAGCATCTCCCATCAATCTGTGTATACCTCAGGGATATCCAGTCTGCCCGTATCCCATCACTCTGTGTATATCTCTGGGATATCCAGTCTGACAGTCTCCCATTATTCTGTGTATACCTCAGGGACATCCCGTCTGCCCGTCTCCCGTCATGCAGTGTATATCTCAGGCATATCCAGTGTGCCCATCTCCCATCACTCTGTGTATATCACAGGAATATCCAGTCTGCCCGACTCCCATCACTCTGTGTTCATCTCAGGGATATCCAGTCTGCCCCTCTACCATCACTCTGTGCATATCTCTGGGATATCCAGTCTGCCCATCTCCCATCACTCGGTACTATATCTCTCGTATATCCAGTCTGAGCATCTCCCATCACTCTTGGTATATCTCAGGAATATCCAGTCTGCCGGTGTCCCATCACTCTGTGTATATCTCAGGAATATCCAGTCTGACCTTCTCCCATCACTGTGTGTATACCTCAGGGACATCCAGTCTGCCCGTCTCCGGTCATGCTGTGTATATCTCAGGGATATCCAGTCTGCCCGTCTCTCATCACTCTGTGTATATCACAGTGAAATCCAGCCTGCCCACCTCCCATCACTCTTGTATATCTCATGGATATCTAGTCTGCCCGTCTCCCATCACCCTGTGTATATCTCAGGGATATACAGTTTGCCCATCTCCCAGCACTCTGTGTATATCTCAGGAATATCCAGTCTGCCCGACTCCGATCTCTCTGTGTACATCTCAGGGATATCCAGTCTGCCCCTCTCCCATCACTCTGTGTATATCTCTGGGATATCCAGTCTGCCCATCTTCCATCACTCTGTGCTATATCTCACGTATATCCACTCTGATCATCTCCCATCACTCTGTGTATATCGCAGGAATATCCAGTCTGCCCGACTCCCATCACTCTGTGTACATCTCAGGGATATCCAGTCTGCCCCTCTATCATCACTCTGTGTATATCTCTGGGATAGCCAGTCTGCCCATCTCCCATCACTCTGTACTATATCTCACATATATCCAGTCTGAGCATCTCCTATCACCCTGTGTATATCTGAGGGATATCCAGTTTGCCCATCTCCTATCACTCTGTGTATACCTCAGGGACATCCAGTCTGCCCGTCTCCGGTCATGCTGTGTATATCTCAGGGATATGCATTCTGCCCGTGTCCCATAACTCTGTGTATACCTCAGGGATATCCAGTCTGCCCGTATCCCATCACTCTGTGTATATCTCAGGGATATCCAGTCTGCCCATCTCCCATCACCCTGTGTATATCTGAGGGATATCCAGTTTGCCCATCTCCTATCACTCTGTGTATATCTCAGGGATATCCAGTCTGCCCCTCTACCATCACTCTTTGTATATCTCTGGGATATCAAGTCTGCCCATCTCCCATCACTCTGTGTATATCTCACGCATATCCAGTCTGAGCATCTCCCATCAATCTGTGTATACCTCAGGGACATCCAGTCTGCCCATCTCCAATCACTCGATGTATATCTCAGGGATATCCAGTCTGCCCGTCTCCCATAATTCTGAGTATACCTCAGGGATATCCAGTCTGCCCGTATCCCATCACTCTGTGTATATCTCAGGAATATCCAGTCCGCCCGACTACCATCACTCTGTGTATATCTCTGGGATATCCAGTCTGCCCCTCTCCCATCACTCTGTGTATATCTCTGGTATATCCAGTCTGCCCATCTTCCATCACTCTGTACTATATCTCACGTATACCCAGTCTGAGCATCTCCCATCACTCTGTGTATACCTCAGGGACATCCAGTCTGCCCGTCTCCCATCACTCTATGTATATCTCAGGGATATCCAGTCTGCCCGTCTCCCATCACCCTGTGTATACCTCAGGGATATCCAGTTTGCCCATCTCCCATCACTCTGTGTATATCTCAGGAATATCCAGTCTGCCCGACTTCCATCACTCTGTGCTCATCTCAGGGATATCTAGTCTGCCCCTCTACCATCACTCTGTGTATATCTCTGGGATATCCAGTCTGCCCGTCTCCCATCACTCTGTGTATATCTCTGGGATATCCAGTCTGACCGTCTCCCATCACTCTGTGTATACCTCAGGGACATCCAGTCTACCCGTCTCCCGTCATGCTGTGTATATCTCAGGAATATCCAGTCTGCCCGTCTCCCATAACTCTGTGTATATGTCAGGGATATCAAGTCTGCCCGTCTCTCATCACTCTGTGTATATCACAGTGAAATCCAGCCTGCCCACCTCCCATCACTCTTGTATATCTCATGAATATCTAGTCTGCCCGTCTCCCATCACCCAGTGTATATCTCAGGGAGAAACAGTTTGCCCATCTCCCATCACTCTGTGTATATCTCAGGAATATCCAGTCTGCCCGACTCCCATCACTCTGTGTACATCTCAGGGATATCCAGTCTGCCCCTCTATCATCACTCTGTGTATATCTCTGGGATATCCAGTCTGCCCATCTCCCATCACTCTGTACTATATCTCACATATATCCAGTCTGAGCATCTCCCATCACTCTGTGTATATCTCAGGAATATCCAGTCTTCCGGTCTCCCATCACTCTGTATATATCACAGGAATATCCAGTCTGCCCGTCTCCCATCACTCTGTGTATATCTCAGGGATATGCAGTCTGCCCGTCTCCCATAACTCTGTGTATACCTCAGGGATATCCAGTCTGCCCGTATCCCATCACTCTGTGTATATCTCAGGGATATCCAGTCTGCCCATCTCCCATCACCCTGTGTATATCTGAGGGATATCCAGTTTGCCCATCTCCTATCACTCTGTGTATATCTCAGGAATATCCAGTCTGCCCGACTCCCATCACTCTGTGTACATCTCAGGGATATCCAGTCTGCCCCTCTCCCATCACTCTGTGTATATCTCTGGGATATCCAGTCTGCCCATCTCCCATCACTCTGTACTATATCTCACATATATCCAGTCTGAGCATCTCCCATCACTCTGTGTATATCTCAGGAATATCCAGTCTGCCGGTCTCCCATAACTCTGTGTATATCTCAGGGATATCCAGTCTGCCCGTCTCTCATCACTCTGTGTATATCACAGTGAAATCCAGCCTGCCCACCTCCCATCACTCTTGTATATCTCATGGATATCTAGTCTGCCCGTCTCCCATCACCCTGTGTATATCTCAGGGAGAAACAGTTTGCCCATCTCCCATCACTCTGTGTATATCTCAGGAATATCCAGTCTGCCCGACTCCCATCACTCTGTGTACATCTCAGGGATATCCAGTCTGCCCCTCTATCATCACTCTGTGTATATCTCTGGGATATCCAGTCTGCCCACCTCCCATCACTCTGTATTATATATCACATATATCCAGTCTGAGCATCTCCCATCACTCTGTGTTCATCTCAGGGATATCCAGTCTGCCCCTCTCCCATCACTCTGTGTATATCTCTGGGATATCCAGTCTGCCCATCTCCCATCACTCTGTACTATATCTCACATATATCCAGTCTGAGCATCTCCCATCAATCTGTGTATATCTCAGGAATATCCAGTCTGCCGGTCTCCCATAACTCTGTGTATATCTCAGGGATATCCAGTCTGCCCGTCTCTCATCACTCTGTGTATATCACAGTGAAATCCAGCCTGCCCACCTCCCATCACTCTTGTATATCTCATGGATATCTAGTCTGCCCGTCTCCCATCACCCTGTGTATATCTCAGGGAGAAACAGTTTGCCCATCTCCCATCACTCTGTGTATATCTCAGGAATATCCAGTCTGCCCGACTCCCATCACTCTGTGTACATCTCAGGGATATCCAGTCTGCCCCTCTATCATCACTCATTGTATATCTCTGGGATATCCAGTCTGCCCATCTCCCATCACTCTGTGTATATCTCAGGGATATGCAGTGTGCCCGTCTCCCATAACTCTGTGTACACCTCAGGGGTATCCAGTCTGCCCGTATTCCATCACTCTGTGTATATCTCAGGGATATCCAGTCTGCTCATCTCCCATCACCCTGTGTATATCTGAGGGATATCCAGTTTGACCATCTCCTATCACTCTGTGTATATCTCAGGAATATCCAGTCTGCCCGTCTCCCATCACTCTGTGCACATCTCAGGGATATCCAGTCTGCCCCTCTCCCATCACTCTGTGTATATCTCTCGGATATCCAGTCTGCCGAACTTCCATCACTCTGTACTATATCTCACGTATATCCAGTCTGAGCATCTCCCATCAATCTGTGTATACCTCAGGGATATCCAGTCTGCCCGTATCCCATCACTCTGTGTATATCTCTGGGATATCCAGTCTGACAGTCTCCCATTATTCTGTGTATACCTCAGGGACATCCCGTCTGCCCGTCTCCCGTCATGTAGTGTATATCTCAGGCATATCCACTGTGCCCATCTCCCATCACTCTGTGTATATCTCAAGAATATCCAATCTGCCCGACTCCCATCACTCTGTGTTCATCTCAGGGATATCCAGTCTGCCCCTCTACCATCACTCTGTGTATATCTCTGGGATATCCAGTCTGCCCATCTCCCATCACTCGGTACTATATCTCTCGTATATCCAGTCTGAGCATCTCCCATCACTCTTGGTATATCTCAGGAATATCCAGTCTGCCGGTCTCCCATCACTCTGTGTATATCTCAGGAATATCCAGTCTGACCTTCTCCCATCACTGTGTGTATACCTCAGGGACATCCAGTCTGCCCGTCTCCGGTCATGCTGTGTATATCTCAGGGATATCCAGTCTGCCCCTCTATCATCACTCTGTGTATATCTCTGGGATATCCAGTCAGCCCATCTCCCATCACTCTGTACTATATCTCACATATATCCAGTCTGAGCATCTCCCATCACTCTGTGTATATCTCAGGAATATCCAGTCTGCCGGTCTCCTATCACTCTGTGTATATCTCAGGGATATGCATTCTGCCCGTGTCCAATAACTCTGTGTATACCTCAGGGATATCCAGTCTGCCCGTATCCCATCACTCTGTGTATATCTCAGGGATATCCAGTCTGCCCATCCCCCATCACCCTGTGTATATCTGAGGGATATCCAGTTTGCCCATCTCCTATCACTCTGTGTATATCTCAGGGATATCCAGTCTGCCCCTCTACCATCACTCTGTGTATATCTCTGGGATATCAAGTCTGCCCATCTCCCATCACTCTGTGTATATCTCTCGGATATCCAGTCTGCCCAACTTCCATCACTCTGTACTATATCTCACGTATATCCAGTCTGAGCATCTCACATCAATCTGTGTATACCTCAGGGACATCCAGTCTGCCCGTCTCCAATCACTCGATGTATATCTCAGGGATATCCAGTCTGCCCGTCTCCCATAATTCTGAGTATACCTCAGGGATATCCAGTCTGCCCGTATCCCATCACTCTGTGTATATCTCTGGGATATCCAGTCTGCCCCTCTCCCATCACTCTGTGTATATCTCTGGTATATCCAGTCTGCCCATCTTCCATCACTCTGTACTATATCTCACGTATACCCAGTCTGAGCATCTCCCATCACTCTGTGTATACCTCAGGGACTTCCAGTCTGCCCGTCTCCAATCACTCTATGTATATCTCAGGGATATCCAGTCTGCCCGTCTCTCATCACCCTGTGTATACCTCAGGGATATCCAGTTTGCCCATCTCCCATCACTCTGTGTATATCTCAGGAATATCCAGTCTGCCCGACTTCCATCACTCTGTGTTCATCTCAGGGATATCTAGTGTGCCCCGATACCATCACTCTGTGTATATCTCTGGGATATCCAGTCTGCCCGTCTCCCATCACTCTGTGTATATCTCTGGGATATCCAGTCTGACCGTCTCCCATCACTCTGTGTATACCTCAGGGACATCCAGTCTACCCGTCTCCCGTCATGCTGTGTATATCTCAGGAATATCCAGTCTGCCCTTCTCCTATAAGTCTGTGTATATCTCAGGGATATCCAGTCTGCCCGTCTCTCATCACTCTGTGTATATCACAGTGAAATCCAGCCTGCCCACCTCCCATCACTCTTGTATATCTCATGAATATCTAGTCTGCCCGTCTCCCATCACCCTGTGTATATCTCAGGGAGAAACAGTTTGCCCATCTCCCATCACTCTGTGTATATCTCAGGAATATCCAGTCTGCCCGACTCCCATCACTCTGTGCACATCTCAGGGATATCCAGTCTGCCCCTCTATCATCACTCTGTGTATATCTCTGGGATATCCAGTCTGCCCAACTCCCATCACTCTGTACTATATCTCACATATATCCAGTCTGAGCATCTCCCATCACTCTGTGTATATCTCAGGAATATCCAGTCTGCCGTCACCCATCACTCTGTGTATATCACAGGAATATCCAGTCTGCCCGTCTCCCATCACTCTGTGTATATCTCAGGGATATGCAGTCTGCCCGTCTCCCATAACTCTGTGTATACCTCAGGGATATCGAGTCTGCCCGTATCCCATCACTCTGTGTATATCTCAGGGATATCCAGTCTGCCCATCTCCCATCACCCTGTGTATATCTGAGGGATATCCAGTTTGCCCATCTCCTATCACTCTGTGTATATCTCAGGAATATCCAGTCTGCCCGACTCCCATCACTCTGTGTACATCTCAGGGATATCCAGTCTGCCCCTCTCCCATCACTCTGTGTATATCTCTGGGATATCCTGTCTGCCCATCTTCCATCACTCTGTACTATATCTCAGGTATATCCAGTCTGAGCATCTCCCATCACTCTGTGTATATCTCAGGGATATCCAATCTGCCCGTCTCCGATCACTCTAGGTATATCTCAGGAATATCCAGTCTGCCGGTCTCCCATCACTCTGTGTATATCTCAGGGACATCCCGTCTGCCCGTCGCCCATCACTCTGTGTATATTTCAGGAATATCCAGTCTGCCCGTATCCCATCACTCTGTGTATATCACAGTGAAATCCAGCCTGCCCACCTCCCATCACTCTTGTATATCTCATGGATATCTAGTCTGCCCGTCTCCCATCACCCTGTGCATATCTCAGGAATATCCAGTCTGCGCGACTCCCATCTCTCTGTGTACATCTCAGGGATATCCAGTCTGCCCCTCTCCCATCACTCTGTGTATATCTCTGGGATATCCAGTCTGCCCATCTTCCATCACTCTGTACTATATCTCACGTATATCCAGTCTGAGCATCTCCCATCACTCTGTGTATATCTGAGGAATATCCAGTCTGCCCGTCTCCCATCACTCTGTGTATATCTCTGGGATATCCAGTCTGAGCATCTCCCATCACTCTGAGTATATCTCAGGAATATCCAGTCTGCCAGTCTCCCATCACTCTGTGTATATCTCAGGGATATGCATTCTGCCCGTCTCCCATAACTCTGTGTATACCTCAGGGATATCCAGTCTGCCCGTATCCCATCACTCTGTGTATATCTCAGGGATATCCAGTCTGCCCATCTCCCATCACCCTGTGTATATCTGAGGGATATCCAGTTTGCCCATCTCCTATCACTCTGTGTATATCTCAGGGATATCCAGTCTGCCCCTCTACCATCACTCTGTGTATATCTCTGGGATATCCAGTCTGCTAATCTCCCATCACTCTGTACTATATCTCACGTATATCCAGTCTGAGCATCTCCCATCAATCTTGGTATATCTCAGGAATATCCAGTCTCCGGTCTCCCGTCACTCTGTGTATATCTCAGGAATATCCAGTCTGACCTTCTCCTATCACTGTGTGTATACCTCAGGGACATCCAGTCTGCCCGTCTCCCGTCATGCTGTGTATATCTCAGGGATATCCAGTCTGCCCGTCTCTCATCACTCTGTGTATATCACAGTGAAATCCAGCCTGCCCACCTCCCATCACTCTTGTATATCTCATGGATATCTAGACTGCCCGTCTCCCATCACCCTGTGTATATCTCAGGGATATACAGTTTGCCCATCTCCCATCATTCTGTGTATATCTCTGGGATATCCAGTCTGCCCATCTTCCATCACTCTGTGCTATATCTCACGTATATCCAGTCTGAGCATCTCCCATCACTCTGTGTATATCTGAGGAATATCCAGTCTGCCCGTCTCCCATCACTCTGTGTATATCTCAGGGATACCCAGTCTGCCCATCTCCCACCACTCTGCGTATATCACAGGAAATTCCAGCCTGCCCACCTCCCATCACTCTTGTATATCTCAGGGGATATCTAGTCTTCCCGTCTCCCATCACTCTGTACTATATCTCACGTATATCCAGTCTGAGCATCTCCCATCACTCTGTGTATATCTCAGGAATATCCAGTCTGCCGGTCTCCCATCACTCTGTGTATATCTCAGGGATATGCATTCTGCCCATCTCCCATAACTCTGTGCATAACTCAGGGATATCCAGTTTGCCCGTCTCCCATCACTCTGTGTATATCTCTGGGATATCCAGTCTGACCGTCTCCCATCACTCTGTGTATACCTCAGGGACATCCAGTCTCCCCGTCTCCCGTCATGCTGTGTATATCTCAGGAATATCCAGTCTGCCCGTCTCCCATAACTCTGTGTATATGTCAGGGATATCCAGGCTGCCTGTCTCTCATCACTCTGTGTATATTCACGGTGAAATCCAGCCTGCCCTCCTCCCATCACTCTTGTATATCTCATGAATATCTAGTCTGCCCGTCTCCCATCACCCTGTGTATATCTCAGGGAGAAACAGTTTGCCCATCTCCCATCACTCTGTGTATATCTCAGGAATATCCAGTCTGCCCGACTCCCATCACTCTGTGTACATCTCAGGGATATCCAGTCTGCCCCTCTATCATCACTCTGTGTATATCTCTGGGATATCCAGTCTGCCCATCTCCCATCACTCTGTACTATATCTCACATATATCCAGTCTGAGCATCTCCCATCACTCTGTGTATATCTCAGGAATATCCAGTCTGCCGGTCTCCCATCACTCTGTGTATATCACAGGAATATCCAGTCTGCCCGTCTCCCATCACTCTGTGTATATCTCAGGGATATGCAGTCTGCCCGTCTCCCATAACTCTGTGTATACCTCAGGGATATCCAGTCTGCCCGTATCCCATCACTCTGTGTATATCTCAGGGATATCCAGTCTGCCCATCTCCCATCACCCTTTGTATATCTGAGGGATATCCAGTTTGCCCATCTCCTATCACTCTGTGTATATCTCAAGAATATCCAGTCTGCCCGACTCCCATCACTTTGTGTACATCTGAGGGATATCCAGTCTGCCCCTTTCCCATCACTCTGTGTATTTCTCTGGGATATCCAGTCTGCCCAACTTCCATCACTCTGTACTATATCTCACGTATATACAGTCTGAGCATCTCACATCAATCTGTGTATACCTCAGGGACATCCAGTATGCCCGTCTCCCATCACTCTATGTATATCTCAGGGATATCCAGTCTGCCCGTCTCCCATCACCCATCACCCTGTGTATATCTCAGGGATATACAGCTTGCCCATCTCCCATCACTCTGTGTTTATCTCAGGAATATCCAGTCTGCCCGACTGCCATCACTCTGTGTACATCTCAGGGATATCCAGTCTGCCCCTCTATCATCACTCTGTGTATATCTCTGGGATATCCAGTCTGCCCATCTCCCATCACTCTGTAATATATCTCACATATATCCAGTCTGAGCATCTCCCATCACTCTGTGTATATCTCAGGAATATCCAGTCTGCCGGTCTCCCATCACTCTGTGTATATCACAGGAATATCCAGTCTGCCCGTCTCCCATCACTCTGTGTATATCTCAGGGATATGCAGTCTGCCCGTCTCCCATAACTCTGTGTATACCTCAGGGATATCCAGTCTGCCCGTCTCTCATCACTCTGTGTATATCACAGTGAAATCCAGCCTGCCCACCTCCCATCACTCTTGTATATCTCATGGATATCTAGTCTGCCCGTCTCCCATCACCCTGTGTATATCTCAGGAATATCCAGTCTGCGCGACTCCCATCTCTCTGTGTACATCTCAGGGATATCCAGTCTGCCCCTCTCCCATCACTCTGTGTATATCTCTGGGATATCCAGTCTGCCCATCTTCCATCACTCTGTACTATATCTCACGTATATCCAGTCTGAGCATCTCCCATCACTCTGTGTATATCTGAGGAATATCCAGTCTGCCCGTCTCCCATCACTCTGTGTATATCTCTGGGATATCCAGTCTGAGCATCTCCCATCACTCTGAGTATATATCAGGAATATCCAGTCTGCCAGTCTCCCATCACTCTGTGTATATCTCAGGGATATGCATTCTGCCCGTCTCCCATAACTCTGTGTATACCTCAGGATATCCAGTCTGCCCGTATCCCATCACTCTGTGTATATCTCAGGGATATCTAGTCTGCCCATCTCCCATCACCCTGTGTATATCTGAGGGATATCCAGTTTGCCCATCTCCTATCACTCTGTGTATATCTCAGGGATATCCAGTCTGCCCCTCTACCATCACTCTGTGTATATCTCTGGGATATCCAGTCTGCTAATCTCCCATCACTCTGTACTATATCTCACGTATATCCAGTCTGAGCATCTCCCATCAATCTTGGTATATCTCAGGAATATCCAGTCTCCGGTCTCCCGTCACTCTGTGTATATCTCAGGAATATCCAGTCTGACCTTCTCCCATCACTGTGTGTATACCTCAGGGACATCCAGTCTGCCCGTCTCCCGTCATGCTGTGTATATCTCAGGGATATCCAGTCTGCCCGTCTCTCATCACTCTGTGTATATCACAGTGAAATCCAGCCTGCCCACCTCCCATCACTCTTGTATATCTCATGGATATCTAGACTGCCCGTCTCCCATCACCCTGTGTATATCTCAGGGATATACAGTTTGCCCATCTCCCATCATTCTGTGTATATCTCTGGGATATCCAGTCTGAGCATCTCCCATCACTCTGTGTATATCTCAGGAATATCCAGTCTGCCGGTCTCCCATCACTCTGTGTATATCTCAGGGATATGCATTCTGCCCATCTCCCATAACTCTGTGCATAACTCAGGGATATCCAGTTTGCCCATCTCCCATCACTCTGTGTATATCTCAGGAATATCCAGTCTGCCCGACTCCCATCACTCTGTGTTCATCTCAGGGATATCCAGTCTGCCCCTCTACCATCACTCTCTGTATATCTCTGGGATATCCAGTCTGCCCGTCTCCCATCACTCTGTGTATATCTCTGGGATATCCAGTCTGACCGTCTCCCATAACTCTGTGTATACCTCAGGGACATCCAGTCTGCCCGTCTCCCGTCATGCTGTGTATATCTGAGGAATATCCAGTCTGCCCGTCTCCCATAACTCTGTGTATATGTCAGGGATATCCAGGCTGCCTGTCTCTCATCACTCTGTGTATATCACGGTGAAATCCAGCCTGCCCTCCTCCCATCACTCTTGTATATCTCATGAATATCTAGTCTGCCCGTCTCCCATCACCCTGTGTATATCTCAGGGAGAAACAGTTTGCCCATCTCCCATCACTCTGTGTATATCTCAGGAATATCCAGTCTGCCCGACTCCCATCACTCTGTGTACATCTCAGGGATATCCAGTCTGCCCCTCTATCATCACTCTGTGTATATCTCTGGGATATCCAGTCTGCCCATCTCCCATCACTCTGTACTATATCTCACATATATCCAGTCTGAGCATCTCCCATCACTCTGTGTATATCTCAGGAATATCCAGTCTGCCGGTCTCCCATCACTCTGTGTATATCACAGGAATATCCAGTCTGCCCGTCTCCCATCACTCTGTGTATATCTCAGGGATATGCAGTCTGCCCGTCTCCCATAACTCTGTGTATACCTCAGGGATATCCAGTCTGCCCGTATCCCATCACTCTGTGTATATCTCAGGGATATCCAGTCTGCCCATCTCCCATCACCCTGTGTATATCTGAGGGATATCCAGTTTGCCCATCTCCTATCACTCTGTGTATATCTCAAGAATATCCAGTCTGCCCGACTCCCATCACTTTGTGTACATCTGAGGGATATCCAGTCTGCCCCTTTCCCATCACTCTGTGTATTTCTCTGGGATATCCAGTCTGCCCAACTTCCATCACTCTGTACTATATCTCACGTATATACAGTCTGAGCATCTCTCATCAATCTGTGTATACCTCAGGGACATCCAGTATGCCCGTCTCCCATCACTCTATGTATATCTCAGGGATATCCAGTCTGCCCGTCTCCAAACACCCTGTGTATATCTCAGGGATATACAGCTTGCCCATCTCCCATCACTCTGTGTTTATCTCAGGAATATCCAGTCTGCCCGACTGCCATCACTCTGTGTACATCTCAGGGATATCCAGTCTGCCCCTCTATCATCACTCTGTGTATATCTCTGGGATATCCAGTCTGCCCATCTCCCATCACTCTGTAATATATCTCACATATATCCAGTCTGAGCATCTCCCATCACTCTGTGTATATCTCAGGAATATCCAGTCTGCCGGTCTCCCATCACTCTGTGTATATCACAGGAATATCCAGTCTGCCCGTCTCCCATCACTCTGTGTATATCTCAGGGATATGCAGTCTGCCCGTCTCCCATAACTCTGTGTATACCTCAGGGATATCCAGTCTGCCCGTATCCCATCACTCTGTGTATATCTCAGGGATATCCAGTCTGCCCATCTCCCATCACCCTGTGTATATCTGAGGGATATCCAGTTTGCCCATCTCCTATCACTCTGTGTATATCTCAAGAATATCCAGTCTGCCCGACTCCCATCACTTTGTGTACATCTGAGGAATATCCAGTCTGCCCCTTTCCCATCACTCTGTGTATTTCTCTGGGATATCCAGTCTGCCCAACTTCCATCACTCTGTACTATATCTCACGTATATACAGTCTGAGCATCTCTCATCAATCTGTGTATACCTCAGGGACATCCAGTATGCCCGTCTCCCATCACTCTATGTATATCTGAGGGATATCCAGTCTGCCCGTCTCCCATCACCCTGTGTATATCTCAGGGATATACAGCTTGCCCATCTCCCATCACTCTGTGTTTATCTCAGGAATATCCAGTCTGCCCGACTGCCATCACTCTGTGTACATCTCAGGGATATCCAGTCTGCCCCTCTCCCATCACTCTGTGTATATCTCTGGGATATCCAGTCTGCCCATCTTCCATCACTCTGTACTATATCTCAGGTATATCCAGTCTGAGCATCTCCCATCACTCTGTGTGTATCTCAGGAATATCCAGTCTGCCGGTCTCCCATCGCTCTGTGTATAATTCAGGGACATCCCGTCTGCCCGTCTCCCATCACTCTGTGTATATTTCAGGAATATCCAGTCTGCCCGTATCCCATCACTCTGTGTATATCTCTGGGATATCCAGTCTGACAGTCTCCCATTATTCTGTGTGTACCTCAGGGACGTCCCGTCTGCCCGTCTCCCGTCATGCAGTGTATATCTCAGGCATATCCAGTTTGCCCATCTCCCATCACTCTGTGTATATCACAGGAATATCTAGTCTGCCCAACTCCCATCACACTGTGTTCATCTCAGGGAAATCCAGTCTGCCCCTCTACCATCACTCTGTGTATATCTCTGGGATATCCAGTCTGCCCATATCCCATCACTCTGTACTATATCTCACGTATATCCAGTCTGAGCATCTCCCATCACTCTTGGGATATCTCAGGAATATCCAGTCTGCCGGTCTCCCATCACTCTGTGTATATCTCAGGAATATCCAGTCTGACCTTCTCCCATCACTGTGTGTATACCTCAGGGACATCCAGCCTGCCCGTCTCCCGTCATGCTGTGTATATCTCAGGGATATGCAGTCTGCCCGTCTCTCATCACTCTGTGCATATCACAGTGAAATCCAGCCTGCCCACCTCCCATCACTCTTGCATATCTCAGGGATATCCAGTCTGCCCCTCTATCATCACTCTGTGTATATCTCTGGGATATCCAGTCTGCCCATCTCCCATCACTCTGTACTATATCTCACATATATCCAGTCTGAGCATCTCCCATCACTCTGTGTATATCTCAGGAATATCCAGTCTGCCGGTCTCCCATCACTCTGTGTATATCACAGGAATATCCAGTCTGCCCGTCTCCCATCACTCTGTGTATATCTCAGGGATATGCAGTCTGCCCGTCTCCCATAACTCTGTGTATACCTCAGGGATATCCAGTCTGCCCGTATCCCATCACTCTGTGTATATCTCAGGGATATCCAGTCTGCCCATCTCCCATCACCCTGTGTATATCTGAGGGATATCCAGTTTGCCCATCTCCTATCACTCTGTGTATATCTCAAGAATATCCAGTCTGCCCGACTCCCATCACTTTGTGTACATCTGAGGGATATCCAGTCTGCCCCTTTCCCATCACTCTGTGTATTTCTCTGGGATATCCAGTCTGCCCAACTTCCATCACTCTGTACTATATCTCACGTATATACAGTCTGAGCATCTCTCATCAATCTGTGTATACCTCAGGGACATCCAGTATGCCCGTCTCCCATCACTCTATGTATATCTCAGGGATATCCAGTCTGCCCGTCTCCCATCACCCTGTGTATATCTCATGGATATACAGCTTGCCCATCTCCCATCACTCTGTGTTTATCTCAGGAATATCCAGTCTGCCCGACTGCCATCACTCTGTGTACATCTCAGGGATATCCAGTCTGCCCCTCTATCATCACTCTGTGTATATCTCTGGGATATCCAGTCTGCCCATCTCCCATCACTCTGTAATATATCTCACATATATCCAGTCTGAGCATCTCCCATCACTCTGTGTATATCTCAGGAATATCCAGTCTGCCGGTCTCCCATCACTCTGTGTATATCACAGGAATATCCAGTCTGCCCGTCTCCCATCACTCTGTGTATATCTCAGGGATATGCAGTCTGCCCGTCTCCCATAACTCTGTGTATACCTCAGGGATATCCAGTCTGCCCGTATCCCATCACTCTGTGTATATCTCAGGGATATCCAGTCTGCCCATCTCCCATCACCCTGTGTATATCTGAGGGATATCCAGTTTGCCCATCTCCTATCACTCTGTGTATATCTCAAGAATATCCAGTCTGCCCGACTCCCATCACTTTGTGTACATCTGAGGGATATCCAGTCTGCCCCTTTCCCATCACTCTGTGTATTTCTCTGGGATATCCAGTCTGCCCAACTTCCATCACTCTGTACTATATCTCACGTATATACAGTCTGAGCATCTCTCATCAATCTGTGTATACCTCAGGGACATCCAGTATGCCCGTCTCCCATCACTCTATGTATATCTCAGGGATATCCAGTCTGCCCGTCTCCCATCACCCTGTGTATATCTCAGGGATATACAGCTTGCCCATCTCCCATCACTCTGTGTTTATCTCAGGAATATCCAGTCTGCCCGACTGCCATCACTCTGTGTACATCTCAGGGATATCCAGTCTGCCCCTCTATCATCACTCTGTGTATATCTCTGGGATATCCAGTCTGCCCATCTCCCATCACTCTGTAATATATCTCACATATATCCAGTCTGAGCATCTCCCATCACTCTGTGTATATCTCAGGAATATCCAGTCTGCCGGTCTCCCATCACTCTGTGTATATCACAGGAATATCCAGTCTGCCCGTCTCCCATCACTCTGTGTATATCTCAGGGATATGCAGTCTGCCCGTCTCCCATAACTCTGTGTATACCTCAGGGATATCCAGTCTGCCCGTATCCCATCACTCTGTGTATATCTCAGGGATATCCAGTCTGCCCATCTCCCATCACCCTGTGTATATCTGAGGGATATCCAGTTTGCCCATCTCCTATCACTCTGTGTATATCTCAAGAATATCCAGTCTGCCCGACTCCCATCACTTTGTGTACATCTGAGGAATATCCAGTCTGCCCCTTTCCCATCACTCTGTGTATTTCTCTGGGATATCCAGTCTGCCCAACTTCCATCACTCTGTACTATATCTCACGTATATACAGTCTGAGCATCTCTCATCAATCTGTGTATACCTCAGGGACATCCAGTATGCCCGTCTCCCATCACTCTATGTATATCTGAGGGATATCCAGTCTGCCCGTCTCCCATCACCCTGTGTATATCTCAGGGATATACAGCTTGCCCATCTCCCATCACTCTGTGTTTATCTCAGGAATATCCAGTCTGCCCGACTGTCATCACTCTGTGTACATCTCAGGGATATCCAGTCTGCCCCTCTCCCATCACTCTGTGTATATCTCTGGGATATCCAGTCTGCCCATCTTCCATCACTCTGTACTATATCTCAGGTATATCCAGTCTGAGCATCTCCCATCACTCTGTGTGTATCTCAGGGATATCCAATCTGCCCGTATCCGATCACTCTTGGTATATCTCAGGAATATCCAGTCTGCCGGTCTCCCATCGCTCTGTGTATAACTCAGGGACATCCCGTCTGCCCGTCTCCCATCACTCTGTGTATATTTCAGGAATATCCAGTCTGCCCGTATCCCATCACTCTGTGTATATCTCTGGGATATCCAGTCTGACAGTCTCCCATTATTCTGTGTGTACCTCAGGGACGTCCCGTCTGCCCGTCTCCCGTCATGCAGTGTATATCTCAGGCATATCCAGTTTGCCCATCTCCCATCACTCTGTGTATATCACAGGAATATCTAGTCTGCCCAACTCCCATCACACTGTGTTCATCTCAGGGAAATCCAGTCTGCCCCTCTACCATCACTCTGTGTATATCTCTGGGATATCCAGTCTGCCCATATCCCATCACTCTGTACTATATCTCACGTATATCCAGTCTGAGCATCTCCCATCACTCTTGGGATATCTCAGGAATATCCAGTCTGCCGGTCTCCCATCACTCTGTGTATATCTCAGGAATATCCAGTCTGACCTTCTCCCATCACTGTGTGTATACCTCAGGGACATCCAGCCTGCCCGTCTCCCGTCATGCTGTGTATATCTCAGGGATATGCAGTCTGCCCGTCTCTCATCACTCTGTGCATATCACAGTGAAATCCAGCCTGCCCACCTCCCATCACTCTTGCATATCTCATGGATATCTAGTCTGCCCGTCTCCCATCACCCTGTGTATATCTCAGGGATATACAGTTTGCCCATCTCCCATCACTCTGTGTATATCTCAGAAATATCCAGTCTGCCCGACTCCCATCTCTCTGTGTACATCTCAGGGATATCCAGTCTGCCCCTCTCCCATCACTCTGTGTATATCTCTGGGATATCCAGTCCGCCCATCTTCCATCACTCTGTACTATATCTCACGTATATCCAGTCTGAGCATCTCCAATCACTCTGTGTATATCTGAGGAATATCCAGTCTGCCCGTCTCCCATCACTCTGTGTATATCTCAGGGATATCCAGTCTGCCCATCTCCCATCACTCTGCGTATATCACAGGGAAATCCAGCCTGACCACCTCCCATCACTCTTGTATATCTCAGGGATATCTAGTCTTCCCGTCTCCCATCACTCTGTCTATATCTCAGGAATATCCAGTCTGCCCGTCTCCCATCACTCTGTACATATCTCAGGGCTATCCAGTGTGCCCGTCTCACATCACCTGTGTATATCTCAGGGATATACTGTTTGCCCATCTCCCATCACTCTGTGTATATCGCAGGAATATCCAGTCTGCCCGACTCCCATCACTCTGTGTACATCTCAGGGATATCCAGTCTGCCCATCTCCCATCACTCTGTACGATATCTCAAATATATCCAGACTGAGCATCTCCCATCACTCTGTGTATATCTCAGGAATGTCCTGTCTGCCGGTCTCCCATCACTCTGTGTATATCTCAGGGATATGCATTCTGCCCGTCTCCCATAAATGTGTGTATACCTCAGGGATATCCAGTCTGCCCATCTCCCATCACTCTGTACTATATCTCACGTATACCCAGTCTGAGCATCTCCCATCACTCTGTGTATACCTCAGGGACATCCAGTCTGCCCGTCTCCCATCACTCTATGTATATCTCAGGGATATCCAGTCTGCCCGTCTCCCATCACTCTGTGTATATCTCAGGAATATCCAGTCTGCCCAACTCCCATCACTCTGTGTTCATCTCAGGGATATCCAGTCTGCCCCTCTACCATCTCTCTGTGTATATCTCTGGGATATCCAGTCTGCCCGTCTCCCATCACTCTGTGTATACCTCTGGGATATCCAGTCTGCCGTCTCTCATCACTCTGTGTATATCACAGTGAAATCCAGCCTGCCCACCTCCCATCACTCTTGTATATCTCATGAATATCTAGTCTGCCCGTCTCCCATCACCCTGTGTATATCTCAGGGAGAAACAGTTTGCCCATCTCCCATCATTCTGTACTATATCTCACATATATCCAGTCTGAGCATCTTCCATCACTCTGTGTATATCTCAGGAATATCCAGTCTGCCTGTCTCCCATCACTCTGTGTATATCTTAGGGATATGCAGTCTGCCCATCTCCCATAACTCTGTGTATACCTCAGGGATATCCAGTCTGCCCGTATCCCATCACTCTGTGTATATCTCAGGGATATCCAGTCTGCCCATCTCCCATCACCCTGTGTATATCTGAGGGATATCCAGTTTGACCATCTCCTATCACTCTGTGTATATCTCCGGAATATCCAGTCTGCCCGACTCCCATCACTCTGTGTACATCGCAGGGATATCCGGTCTGCCCCTCTCCCATCACTCTGTGCATATCTCTGGGATATCCAGACTGCCCAGCTTCCATCACTCTGTACTATATCTCACGTATATCCAGTCAGAGCATCTCCCATCAATCTGTGTATACCTCAGGGACATCCAGTCTGCACGTCTCCCATCACTCTGTGTATATCTCTGGGATATCCCGTCTGCCCATATCCCATCACTCTGTACTATATCTCACGTATATCCAGTCTGAGCATCTCCCATGACTCTTGGGATATCTCAGGAATATCCAGTCTGCCGGTCTCCCATCACTCTGTGTATATCTCAGGAATATCCAGTCTGACCTTCTCCCATCACTGTGTGTATACCTCAGGGACATCCAGCCTGCCCGTCTCCCGTCATGCTGTGTATATCTCAGGGATATGCAGTCTGCCCGTCTCTCATCACTCTGTGCATATCACAGTGAAATCCAGCCTGCCCACCTCCCATCACTCTTGCATATCTCATGGATATCTAGTCTGCCCGTCTCCCATCACCCTGTGTATATCTCAGGGATATACAGTTTGCCCATCTCCCATCACTCTGTGTATATCTCAGAAATATCCAGTCTGCCCGACTCCCATCTCTCTGTGTACATCTCAGGGATATCCAGTCTGCCCCTCTCCCATCACTCTGTGTATATCTCTGGGATATCCAGTCCGCCCATCTTCCATCACTCTGTACTATATCTCACGTATATCCAGTCTGAGCATCTCCCATCACTCTGTGTATATCTGAGGAATATCCAGTCTGCCCGTCTCCCATCACTCTGTGTATATCTCAGGGATATCCAGTCTGCCCATCTCCCATCACTCTGCGTATATCACAGGGAAATCCAGCCTGACCACCTCCCATCACTCTTGTATATCTCAGGGATATCTAGTCTTCCCGTCTCCCATCACTCTGTCTATATCTCAGGAATATCCAGTCTGCCCGTCTCCCATCACTCTGTACATATCTCAGGGCTATCCAGTGTGCCCGTCTCACATCACCTGTGTATATCTCAGGGATATACTGTTTGCCCATCTCCCATCACTCTGTGTATATCGCAGGAATATCCAGTCTGCCCGACTCCCATCACTCTGTGTACATCTCAGGGATATCCAGTCTGCCCATCTCCCATCACTCTGTACGATATCTCAAATATATCCAGACTGAGCATCTCCGATCACTCTGTGTATATCTCAGGAATGTCCTGTCTGCCGGTCTCCCATCACTCTGTGTATATCTCAGGGATATGCATTCTGCCCGTCTCCCATAAATGTGTGTATACCTCAGGGATATCCAGTCTGCCCATCTCCCATCACTCTGTACTATATCTCACGTATACCCAGTCTGAGCATCTCCCATCACTCTGTGTATACCTCAGGGACATCCAGTCTGCCCGTCTCCCATCACTCTATGTATATCTCAGGGATATCCAGTCTGCCCGTCTCCCATCACTCTGTGTATATCTCAGGAATATCCAGTCTGCCCAACTCCCATCACTCTGTGTTCATCTCAGGGATATCCAGTCTGCCCCTCTACCATCTCTCTGTGTATATCTCTGGGATATCCAGTCTGCCCGTCTCCCATCACTCTGTGTATACCTCTGGGATATCCAGTCTGACCGTCTCCCATCACTCTGTGTATACCTCAGGGACATCCAGTCTGCCCGTCTCCCGTCATGCTGTGTATATCTCAGGAATATCCAGTCTGCCCTTCTCCCATAACTCTGTGTTTATGTCAGGGATATCCAGTCTGCCGTCTCTCATCACTCTGTGTATATCACAGTGAAATCCAGCCTGCCCACCTCCCATCACTCTTGTATATCTCATGAATATCTAGTCTGCCCGTCTCCCATCACCCTGTGTATATCTCAGGGAGAAACAGTTTGCCCATCTCCCATCATTCTGTACTATATCTCACATATATCCAGTCTGAGCATCTTCCATCACTCTGTGTATATCTCAGGAATATCCAGTCTGCCTGTCTCCCATAACTCTGTGTATACCTCAGGGATATCCAGTCTGCCCGTATCCCATCACTCTGTGTATATCTCAGGGATATCCAGTCTGCCCATCTCCCATCACCCTGTGTATATCTGAGGGATATCCAGTTTGACCATCTCCTATCACTCTGTGTATATCTCCGGAATATCCAGTCTGCCCGACTCCCATCACTCTGTGTACATCGCAGGGATATCCAGTCTGCCCCTCTCCCATCACTCTGTGCATATCTCTGGGATATCCAGACTGCCCAACTTCCATCACTCTGTACTATATCTCACGTATATCCAGTCTGAGCATCTCCCATCAATCTGTGTATACCTCAGGGACATCCAGTCTGCACGTCTCCCATCACTCTATGTATATCTCAGGGATATCCAGTCTGCCCGTCTCCCATCACCCTGTGTATATCTCAGGGTATACAGCTTGCCCATCTCCCATCACTCTGTGTATATCTCAGGAATATCCAGTCTGCCCGACTGACATCACTCTGTGTGCATCTGAGGGATATCCAGTCTGCCCCTCTATCATCACTCTGTGTATATCTCTGGGATATCCAGTCTGCCCATCTTCCATCACTCTGTACTATATCTCAGGTATATCCAGTCTGAGCATCTCCCATCAATCTGTGTATATCTGAGGAATATCCAGTCTGCCCGTCTCCCATCAATCTGTACATATCTCAGGGATATCCAGTGTGCCCGTCTCCCATCACTCTGTGTATATCTCAGGGATATCCAATCTGCCCGTCTCCGATCACTCTTGGTATATCTCAAGAATATCCAGTCTGCCGGTCTCCCATCACTCTGTGTCTATCTCAGGGATATACAGTTTGCCCATCTCCCATCACTCTGTGTATATCTCTGAAATATCCAGTCTGCCCGACTCCCATCTCTCTGGGTACATCTCAGGGATATCCAGTCTGCCCCTCTCCCATCACTCTGTGTATATCTCTGGGATATCCAGTCTGCCCATCTTCCATCACTCTGTACTATATGTCACGTATATCCAGTCTGAGCATCTCCCATCACTCTGTGTATATCTGAGGAATATCCAGTCTGCCCGTCTCCCATCACTCTGTGTATATCTCAGGGATATCCAGTCTGCCCATCTCCCATCACTCTGCGTATATCACAGGGAAATCCAGCCTGTCCACCTCCCATCACTCTTGTATATCTCAGGGATATCTAGTCTTCCCGTCTCCCATCATTCTGTGTATATCTCAGGGATATGCATTCTGCCCGTCTCCCATAACTCTGTGTATACCTCAGGGATATCCAGTCTGCCCGTATCCCATCACTCTGTGTATATCTCAGGGATATCCAGTCTGCCCGACTCCCATCACTCTGTGTTCATCTCAGGGATATCCAGTCTGCCCCTCTACCATCACTCTGTGTATATCTCTGGGATATCCATTCTGCCCATCTCCCATCACTCTGTACTATATCTCACATATATCCAGTCTGAGCATCACCCATCACTCTGTGTATATCTCAGGAATATCCAGTCTGCCGGTCTCCCATCACTCTGTGTATATGTCAGGAATATCCAGTCTGCCCGTCTCCCATCACTCTGTGTATATCTCAGGAATATCCAGTCTGCCCGACTCCCATCATTCTGTGTTCATCTCAGGGATGTCCAGTCTGCCCCTCTACCATCACTCTGTGTATATCTCTGGGATATCCAGTCTGCCCATCTCCCATCAATCTGTACTATATCTCACGTATATCCAGTCTGAGCATCTCCCATCACTCTGTGTATATCTCAGGAATAACCAGTCTGCCGGTCTCCCATCACTCTGTGTATATCTCAGGAATATCCAGTCTGCCCGTCTCCCATCACTCTGTGTATATCTCAGGGATATCCAGTCCGCCCGTCTCCCATAACTCTGTGTATACCTCAGGTATATCCAGTCTGCCCGTCTCCCATCACTCTGTGTATACCTCAGGGACATCCAGTCTGCCCGTCTCCCATGACTCTGTGTACATCTCAGGGATATCCAGTCTGCCCATCTCCCATCACTCTGTACGATATCTCAAATATATCCAGACTGAGCATCTCCCATCACTCTGTGTATATCTCAGGAATGTCCTGTCTGCCGGTCTCCCATCACTCTGTGTATATCTCAGGGATATGCATTCTGCCCGTCTCCCATAAATGTGTGTATACCTCAGGGATATCCAGTCTGCCCATCTCCCATCACTCTGTACTATATCTCACGTATACCCAGTCTGAGCATCTCCCATCACTCTGTGTATACCTCAGGGACATCCAGTCTGCCCGTCTCCCATCACTCTATGTATATCTCAGGGATATCCAGTCTGCCCGTCTCCCATCACTCTGTGTATATCTCAGGAATATCCAGTCTGCCCAACTCCCATCACTCTGTGTTCATCTCAGGGATATCCAGTCTGCCCCTCTACCATCTCTCTGTGTATATCTCTGGGATATCCAGTCTGCCCGTCTCCCATCACTCTGTGTATACCTCTGGGATATCCAGTCTGACCGTCTCCCATCACTCTGTGTATACCTCAGGGACATCCAGTCTGCCCGTCTCCCGTCATGCTGTGTATATCTCAGGAATATCCAGTCTGCCCTTCTCCCATAACTCTGTGTTTATGTCAGGGATATCCAGTCTGCCGTCTCTCATCACTCTGTGTATATCACAGTGAAATCCAGCCTGCCCACCTCCCATCACTCTTGTATATCTCATGAATATCTAGTCTGCCCGTCTCCCATCACCCTGTCTATATCTCAGGGAGAAACAGTTTGCCCATCTCCCATCATTCTGTACTATATCTCACATATATCCAGTCTGAGCATCTTCCATCACTCTGTGTATATCTCAGGAATATCCAGTCTGCCTGTCTCCCATCACTCTGCGTATATCTCAGGGATATGCAGTCTGCCCGTCTCCCATAACTCTGTGTATACCTCAGGGATATCCAGTCTGCCCGTATCCCATCACTCTGTGTATATCTCAGGGATATCCAGTCTGCCCATCTCCCATCACCCTGTGTATATCTGAGGGATATCCAGTTTGACCATCTCCTATCACTCTGTGTATATCTCCGGAATATCCAGTCTGCCCGACTCCCATCACTCTGTGTACATCGCAGGGATATCCAGTCTGCCCCTCTCCCATCACTCTGTGCATATCTCTGGGATATCCAGACTGCCCAACTTCCATCACTCTGTACTATATCTCACGTATATCCAGTCTGAGCATCTCCCATCAATCTGTGTATACCTCAGGGACATCCAGTCTGCACGTCTCCCATCACTCTATGTATATCTCAGGGATATCCAGTCTGCCCGTCTCCCATCACCCTGTGTATATCTCAGGGTATACAGCTTGCCCATCTCCCATCACTCTGTGTATATCTCAGGAATATCCAGTCTGCCCGACTGACATCACTCTGTGTGCATCTGAGGGATATCCAGTCTGCCCCTCTATCATCACTCTGTGTATATCTCTGGGATATCCAGTCTGCCCATCTTCCATCACTCTGTACTATATCTCAGGTATATCCAGTCTGAGCATCTCCCATCACTCTGTGTATATCTGAGGAATATCCAGTCTGCCCGTCTCCCATCAATCTGTACATATCTCAGGGATATCCAGTGTGCCCGTCTCCCATCACTCTGTGTATATCTCAGGGATATCCAATCTGCCCGTCTCCGATCACTCTTGGTATATCTCAAGAATATCCAGTCTGCCGGTCTCCCATCACTCTGTGTCTATCTCAGGGATATACAGTTTGCCCATCTCCCATCACTCTGTGTATATCTCTGAAATATCCAGTCTGCCCGACTCCCATCTCTCTGGGTACATCTCAGGGATATCCAGTCTGCTCATCTTCCATCACTCTGTACTATATGTCACGTATATCCAGTCTGAGCATCTCCCATCACTCTGTGTATATCTGAGGAATATCCAGTCTGCCCGTCTCCCATCACTCTGTGTATATCTCAGGGATATCCTTCTGCCCATCTCCCATCACTCTGCGTATATCACAGGGAAATCCAGCCTGCCCACCTCCCATCACTCTTGTATATCTCAGGGATATCTAGTCTTCCCGTCTCCCATCACTCTGTGTATATCTCAGGGATATGCATTCTGCCCGTCTCCCATAACTCTGTGTATACCTCAGGGATATCCAGTCTGCCCGTATCCCATCACTCTGTGTATATCTCAGGGATATCCAGTCTGCCCGACTCCCATCACTCTGTGTTCATCTCAGGGATATCCAGTCTGCCCCTCTACCATCACTCTGTGTATATCTCTGGGATATCCATTCTGCCCATCTCCCATCACTCTGTACTATATCTCACATATATCCAGTCTGAGCATCACCCATCACTCTGTGTATATCTCAGGAATATCCAGTCTGCCGGTCTCCCATCACTCTGTGTATATGTCAGGAATATCCAGCCTGCCCGTCTACCGTCATGCTGTGTATATCTCAGGAATATCCAGTCTGCCCGTCTCCCATCACTCTGTGTATATCTCAGGAATATCCAGTCTGCCCGACTCCCATCATTCTGTGTTCTTCTCAGGGATGTCCAGTCTGCCCCTCTACCATCACTCTGTGTATATCTCTGGGATATCCAGTCTGCCCATCTCCCATCAATCTGTACTATATCTCACGTATATCCAGTCTGAGCATCTCCCATCACTCTGTGTATATCTCAGGAATAACCAGTCTGCCGGTCTCCCATCACTCTGTGTATATCTCAGGAATATCCAGTCTGCCCGTCTCCCATCACTCTGTGTATATCTCAGGGATATCCAGTCCGCCCGTCTCCCATAACTCTGTGTATACCTCAGGTATATCCAGTCTGCCCGTCTCCCATCACTCTGTGTATACCTCAGGGACATCCAGTCTGCCCGTCTCCCATGACTCTATGTATATCTCAGGGATATCCAGGCTGCCCGTCTCCCATCAGCCTGTGTATATCTCTGGAATATGCAGTCTGCCCATCTCCCATCAATCTGTAATATATCTCACGTATATCCAGTCCGAGCATCTGCCATCACTCTGTGTATATCGCAGGAATATGCAGTCTGCCGGTCTCCCATCACTCTGTGTATATCTCAGGAATATCCAGTCTGCCCGTCTCCCATCACTCTGTGCACATCTCAGGGATATCCAGTCTGCCCCTCTATCATCACTCTGTGTATATCTCTTGGATATCCAGTCTGCCCATCTCCCATCAATCTGTACTATATCTCACATATATCCAGTCTGCCCGACTCCCATCACTCTGTGTACATCTGAGGGATATCCAGTCTGCCCCTCTCCCATCACTCTCTGTATATGTCTGGGATATCCAGTCTGCCCATCTCCCATCACCCTGTGTATATCTCAGGGATATCCAGTCTGCCCCTCTCCCATCACTCTGTGTATATCTCTGGGATATCCAGTCTGCCCATCTTCCATCACTCTGTACTATATCTCACGTATATCAAGTCTGTGCATCTCCCATCACTCTGTGTATATCTGAGGAATATCCAGTCTGCCCGTCTCCCATCACTCTGTGTATATCTCAGGGATATCCAGTCTGCCCATCTCCCATCACTCTGCGTATATCACAGGGAAATCCAGCCTGCCCACCTCCCATCACTCTTGTATATCTCAGGGATATCTAGTCTTCCCAGCTCCCATCACTCTGTCTATATCTCAGGAATATCCAGTCTGCCCGTCTCCCATCACTCTGTACATATCTCAGGGCTATCCAGTGTGCCCGTCTCCCATCACTCTGTGTATATCTCAGGGATATCCAATCTGCCCGTCTCCGATCACTCTTGGTATATCTCAGGAATATCCCGTCTGCCCGTCTCCCATTACTCTGTGTATATCTCAGGGATATCCAGTCAGGGCAGCTCAAACACTCTGTGTATATCTGAGGGATATCAAGTCTGCTCGTCTCACATCACTCTGTGTTAAACCTCAGGGACATCCAGTCTGTCCGTCTACCGTCATGCTGTGTATATCTGAGGAATATCCAGTCTGCCCGTCTCCCATCACTCTGTGTATATCTCAGGAATATCCAGTCTGCCCGACTCCCATCACTCTGTGTTCATCTCAGGGATGTCCAGTCTGCCCCTCTACCATCACTCTGTGTATATCTCTGGGATATCCAGTCTGCCCGTCTCCCATCACTCTGTGTATATCTCTGGGATATCCAGTCTGACCGTCTCCCATCACTCTGTGTATACCTCAGGTACATCCAGTCTGCCCGTCTCCCGTCATGCTGTGTATATCTCAGGAATATCCAGTCTGCCCTTCTCCCATAACTCTGTGTATATGTCAGGGATATCCAGTCTGCCGTCTCTCATCACTCTGTGTATATCACAGTGAAATCCAGCCTGCCCACCTCCCATCACTCTTGTATATCTCATGAATATCCAGTCTGCCCATCTCCCATCACCCTGTGTATATCTCAGGGAGAAACAGTTTGCCCATCTCCCATCACTCTGTACTATATCTCACATATATCCAGTCTGAGCATCTCCCATCACTCTGTGTATATCACAGGAATATCCAGTCTGCCGGTCTCCCATCACTCTCTGTATATCTCAGGAATATCCAGTCTGCCCGTCTCCCATCACTCTGTGTATATCTCAGGGATATCCAGTCTGACCATCTCTCATCACCCTGTGTATATCTGAGGGATATCCAGTTTGCCCATCTCCAAACACTCTGTGTATATCTCAGGAATATCCAGTCTGCCCGACTCCCATCACTCTGTGTACATCTCTGGGATATCCAGTCTGCCTGTCTCCCATAACCCTGTGTATATCTCAGGGATATCCAGTTTGCGAATCTCGCGTCTCTCTGTGTATATCTCTGGAATATCCAGTCTGCCCGACTCCCATCACTCTGTGTTCATCTCAGGGATATCCAGTCTGCCCCTCTACCATCACTCTGTGTATATCTCTGGGATATCCAGTCTGCCCATCTCCCATCACTCTGTACTATATCTCACGTAAATCCAGTCTGAGCATCACCCATCACTCTGTGTATATCTCAGGATTATCCAGTCTGCCGGTCTCCCATCACTCTGTGTATATCTCAGGAATATCCAGTCTGCCCATCTCCCATCACTCTGTGTATATCTCAGGGATAACCAGTCTGACCGTCTCCCATCACTCTGTGTATACCTCAGGGACATCCAGTCTGCCCGTCTCCCGTCATGCTGTGTATATCTCAGGAATATCCAGTCTGATCGTCTCCCATAACTCTGTGTATATCTCTGGGATATCCAGTCTGCCCGTCTCTCATCACTCTGTGTATATCACAGTGAAATCCAGCCTGCCCACCTCCCATCGCTCTTGTATATCTCATGGATATCTAGTCTACCCGTCTCCCATCACCCTGTGTATATCTCAGGGAGAAACAGTTTGCCCATCTCCCATCACTCTGTGTATATCTCAGGAATATCCAGTCTGCCCGACTCCCATCACTCTGTGTACATCTCAGGGATATCCAGTCTGCCCCTTTATCATAACCCTCTGTATATCTCTGGGATATCCAGTCTGCCCAGCTCCCATCACTCTGTACGATGTCTCACATATATCCAGTTTGAGCATCTTCCATCACTCTGTGTATATCTCAGGAATATCCAGTCTGCCGGTCTCCCATCACTCTGTGTATATCACAGGAATATCCAGTCTGCCTGTCTCCCATCACTCTGTGTATATCTCAGGGATATGCAGTCTGCCCGTCTCCCATAACTCTGTGTATACCTCAGGGATATCCAGTCTGCCCGTATCCCATCACTCTGTTTATATCTCAGGGATATCCAGTCTGCCCATCTCCCATCACCCTGTGTATCTCTGAGGGATATCCAGTTTGACCATCTCCTATCACTCTGTGTATATCTCCGGAATATCCAGTCTGCCCGACTGCCATCACTCTGTGTACATCGCAGGGATATCCAGTCTGCCCCTCTCCCATCACTCTGTGTATATCTCAGGGATATCCAGTCTGACCGTCTCCCATCACTCTGTGTATACCTCAGGGACATCCAGTCTGCCCGTCTCCCGTCATGCTGTGTATATCTCAGGAATATCCAGTCTGACCGTCTCCCATAACTCTGTGTATATCTCTGGGATATCCAGTCTGCCCGTCTCTCATCACTCTGTGTATATCACAGTGAAATCCAGCCTGCCCACCTCCCATCGCTCTTGTATATCTCATGGATATCTAGTCTGCCCGTCTCCCATCACCCTGTGTAGATCTCAGGGAGAAACAGTTTGCCCATCTCCCATCACTCTGTGTATATCTCAGGAATATCCAGTCTGCCCGACTCCCATCACTCTGTGTACATCTCAGGGATATCCAGTCTGCCCCTTTATCATCACCCTATGTATATCTCTGGGATATCCAGTCTGCCCAACTCCCATCACTCTGTACGATGTCTCACATATATCCAGTCTGAGCATCTTCCATCACTCTGTGTATATCTCAGGAATATCCAGTCTGCCGGTCTCCCATCACTCTGTGTATATCACAGGAATATCCAGTCTGCCTGTCTCCCATCACTCTGTGTATATCTCAGGGATATGCAGTCTGGCCGTCTCCCATAACTCTGTGTATACCTCAGGGATATCCAGTCTGCCCGTATCCCATCACTCTGTGTATATCTCAGGGATATCCAGTCTGCCCATCTCCCATCACCCTGTGTATATCTGAGGGATATCCAGTATGACCATCTCCTATCACTCTGTGTATATCTCCGGAATATCCAGTCTGCCAGACTCCCATTACTCTGTGTACATCGCAGGGATATCCAGTCTGCCCCTCTCCCATCACTCTGTGTATATCTCAGGGATATCCAGACTGCCGAACTTCCATCACTCTGCACTATATCTCACGTATATCCAGTCTGAGCATCTCCTATCAATCTGTGTATACCTCAGGGACATCCAGTCTGCACGTCTCCCATCACTCTATGTATATCTCAGGGATATCCAGTCTGCCCGTCTCCCATCACCCTGTGTATATCTCAGGGTATACAGCTTGCCCATCTCCCATCACTCTGTGTATATCTCAGGAATATCCAGTCTGCCCGACTGACATCACTCTGTGTGCATCTGAGGGATATCCAGTCTGCCCCTCTATCATCACTCTGTGTATATCTCTGGGATATCCAGTCTGCCCATCTTCCATCACTCTGTACTATATCTCAGGTATATCCAGTCTGAGCATCTCCCATCCCTCTGTGTATACCTGAGGAATATCCAGTCTGCCCGTCTCCCATCAATCTGTACATATCTCAGGGATATCCAGTGTGCCCGTCTCCCATCACTCTGTGTATATCTCAGGGATATCCAATCTGCCCGTCTCCGATCACTCTTGGTATATCTCAAGAATATCCAGTCTGCCCACCTCCCATCACTCTGTGTCTATCTCAGGGATATACAGTTTGCCCGTCTCCCATAACTCTGTGTATACCTCAGGGATATCCAGTCTGCCCGTATCCCATCACTCTGTGTATACCTCAGGGATATCCAGTCTGCCCGACTCCCATCACTCTGTGTTCATCTCAGGGATATCCAGTCTGCCCCTCTACCATCACTCTGTGTATATCTCTGGGATATCCATTCTGCCCATCTCCCATCACTCTGTACTATATCTCACATATATCCAGTCTGAGCATCACCCATCACTCTGTGTTTATCTCAGGAATATCCAGTCTGCCGGTCTCCCATCACTCTGTGTATACGTCAGGAATATCCAGTCTGCCCGTCTCCCATCACTCTGTGTATATCTCTGGGATATCCAGTCGGACCGTCTCCCATCACTCAGTGTATACCTCAGGGACATCCAGTCTGCCCGTCTACCGTCATGCTGTGTATATCTGAGGAATATCCAGTCTGCCCGTCTCCCATCACTCTGTGTATATCTCAGGAATATCCAGTCTGCCCGACTCCCATCACTCTGTGTTCATCTCAGGGATGTCCAGTCTGCCCCTCTACCATCACTCTGTGTATATCTCTGGGATATCCAGTCTGCCCGTCTCCCATCACTCTGTGTATATCTCTGGGATATCCAGTCTGACCGTCTCCCATCACTCTGTGTATACCTCAGGGACATCCAGTCTGCCCGTCTCCCGTCATGCTGTGTATATCTCAGGAATATCCAGTCTGCCCTTCTCCCATAACTCTGTGTATATGTCAGGGATATCCAGTCTGCCGTCTCTCATACTCTGTGTATATCACAGTGAAATCCAGCCTGCCCACCTCCCATCACTCTTGTATATCTCATGAATATCTAGTCTGCCCGTCTCCCATCACCCTGTGTATATCACAGGGATATCCAGTCTGCCCCTTTATCATCACCCTATGTATATCTCTGGGATATCCAGTCTGCCCAACTCCCATCACTCTGTACGATGTCTCACATATATCCAGTCTGAGCATCTTCCATCACTCTGTGTATATCTCAGGAATATCCAGTCTGCCGGTCTCCCATCACTCTGTGTATATCACAGGAATATCCAGTCTGCCTGTCTCCCATCACTCTGTGTATATCTCAGGGATATGCAGTCTGCCCGTCTCCCATAACTCTGTGTATACCTCAGGGATATCCAGTCTGCCCGTATCCCATCACTCTGTGTATATCTCAGGGATATCCAGTCTGCCCATCTCCCATCACCCTGTGTATATCTGAGGGATATCCAGTTTGACCATCTCCTATCACTCTGTGTATATCTCCGGAATATCCAGTCTGCCCGACTCCCATCACTCTGTGTACATCGCAGGGATATCCAGTCTGCCCCTCTCCCATCACTCTGTGCATATCTCTGGGATATCCAGACTGCCCAACTTCCATCACTCTGTACTATATCTCACGTATATCCAGTCTGAGCATCTCCCATCAATCTGTGTATACCTCAGGGACATCCAGTCTGCACGTCTCCCATCACTCTATGTATATCTCAGGGATATCCAGTCTGCCCGTCTCCCATCACCCTGTGTATATCTCAGGGTATACAGCTTGCCCATCTCCCATCACTCTGTGTATATCTCAGGAATATCCAGTCTGCCCGACTGACATCACTCTGTGTGCATCTGAGGGATATCCAGTCTGCCCCTCTATCATCACTCTGTGTATATCTCTGGGATATCCAGTCTGCCCATCTTCCATCACTCTGTACTATATCTCAGGTATATCCAGTCTGAGCATCTCCCATCACTCTGTGTATATCTGAGGAATATCCAGTCTGCCCGTCTCCCATCAATCTGTACATATCTCAGGGATATCCAGTGTGCCCGTCTCCCATCACTCTGTGTATATCTCAGGGATATCCAATCTGCCCGTCTCCGATCACTCTTGTTATATCTCAAGAATATCCAGTCTGCCGGTCTCCCATCACTCTGTGTCTATCTCAGTGATATAAAGTTTGCCCCTCTCCCATCACTCTGTGTATATCTCTGGGATATCCAGTCTGCCCATCTTCCATTACTCTGTACTATATGTCACGAATATCCAGTCTGCCCGTCTCCCATCACTCTGTGTATATCTCAGGGATATCCAGTCTGCCCATCTCCCATCACTCTGCGTATATCACAGGGAAATCCAGCCTGCCCACCTCCCATCACTCTGGTATATCTCAGGGATATCTAGTCTTCCCGTCTCCCATCACTCTGTGTATATCTCAGGGATATGCATTCTGCCCGTCTCCCATAACTCTGTGTATACCTCAGGGATATCCAGTCTGCCCGTATCCCATCACTCTGTGTATATCTCAGGGATATCCAGTCTGCCCCTCTACCATCACTCTGTCTATATCTCTGGGATATCCATTCTGCCCATCTCCCATCACTCTGTACTATATCTCACATATATCCAGTCTGAGCATCACCCATCACTCTGTGTATACCTCAGGGATATCCAGTCGGACCGTCTCCCATCACTCAGTGTATACCTCAGGGACATCCAGTCGGACCGTCTCCCATCACTCAGTGTATACCTCAGGGACATCCAGTCTGCCCGTCTACCGTCATGCTGTGTATATCTGAGGAATATCCAGTCTGCCCGTCTCCCATCACTCTGTGTATATCTCTGGGATATCCAGTCTGACCGTCTCCCATCACTCTGTGTATACCTCAGGGACATCCAGTCTGCCCGTCTCCCGTCATGCTGTGTATATCTCAGGAATATCCAGTCTGCCCTTCTCCCATAACTCTGTGTATATGTCAGGGATATCCAGTCTGCCGTCTCTCATCACTCTGTGTAGATCACAGTGAAATCCAGCCTGCCCACCTCCCATCACTCTTGTATATCTCATGAATATCTAGTCTGCCCGTCTCCCATCACCCTGTGTATATCACAGGGATATCCAGTCTGCCCCTTTATCATCACCCTATGTATATCTCTGGGATATCCAGTCTGCCCAACTCCCATCACTCTGTACGATGTCTCACATATATCCAGTCTGAGCATCTTCCATCACTCTGTGTATATCTCAGGAATATCCAGTCTGCCGGTCTCCCATCACTCTGTGTATATCACAGGAATATCCAGTCTGCCTGTCTCCCATCACTCTGTGTATATCTCAGGGATATGCAGTCTGCCCGTCTCCCATAACTCTGTGTATACCTCAGGGATATCCAGTCTGCCCGTATCCCATCACTCTGTGTATATCTCAGGGATATCCAGTCTGCCCATCTCCCATCACCCTGTGTATATCTGAGGGATATCCAGTATGACCATCTCCTATCACTCTGTGTATATCTCCGGAATATCCAGTCTGCCAGACTCCCATTACTCTGTGTACATCGCAGGGATATCCAGTCTGCCCCTCTCCCATCACTCTGTGTATATCTCAGGGATATCCAGACTGCCGAACTTCCATCACTCTGCACTATATGTCACGTATATCCAGTCTGAGCATCTCCTATCAATCTGTGTATACCTCAGGGACATCCAGTCTGCACGTCTCCCATCACTCTATGTATATCTCAGGGATATCCAGTCTGCCCGTCTCCCATCACCCTGTGTATATCTCAGGGTATACAGCTTGCCCATCTCCCATTACTCTGTGTATATCTCAGGAATATCCAGTCTGCCCGACTGACATCACTCTGTGTGCATCTGAGGGATATCCAGTCTGCCCCTCTATCATCACTCTGTGTATATCTCTGGGATATCCAGTCTGCCCATCTTCCATCACTCTGTACTATATCTCAGGTATATCCAGTCTGAGCATCTCCCATCACTCTGTGTATATCTGAGGAATATCCAGTCTGCCCGTCTCCCATCAATCTGTACATATCTCAGGGATATCCAGTGTGCCCGTCTCCCATCACTCTGTGTATATCTCAGGGATATCCAATCTGCCCGTCTCCGATCACTCTTGTTATATCTCAAGAATATCCAGTCTGCCGGTCTCCCATCACTCTGTGTCTATCTCAGTGATATAAAGTTTGCCCCTCTCCCATCACTCTGTGTATATCTCTGGGATATCCAGTCTGCCCATCTTCCATCACTCTGTACTATATGTCACGAATATCCAGTCTGCCCGTCTCCCATCACTCTGTGTATATCTCAGGGATATCCAGTCTGCCCATCTCCCATCACTCTGCGTATATCACAGGGAAATCCAGCCTGCCCACCTCCCATCACTCTGGTATATCTCAGGGATATCTAGTCTTCCCGTCTCCCATCACTCTGTGTATATCTCAGGGATATGCATTCTGCCCGTCTCCCATAACTCTGTGTATACCTCAGGGATATCCAGTCTGCCCGTATCCCATCACTCTGTGTATATCTCAGGGATATCCAGTCTGCCCCTCTACCATCACTCTGTCTATATCTCTGGGATATCCATTCTGCCCATCTCCCATCACTCTGTACTATATCTCACATATATCCAGTCTGAGCATCACCCATCACTCTGTGTATACCTCAGGGATATCCAGTCGGACCGTCTCCCATCACTCAGTGTATACCTCAGGGACATCCAGTCGGACCGTCTCCCATCACTCAGTGTATACCTCAGGGACATCCAGTCTGCCCGTCTACCGTCATGCTGTGTATATCTGAGGAATATCCAGTCTGCCCGTCTCCCATCACTCTGTGTATATCTCTGGGATATCCAGTCTGACCGTCTCCCATCACTCTGTGTATACCTCAGGGACATCCAGTCTGCCCGTCTCCCGTCATGCTGTGTATATCTCAGGAATATCCAGTCTGCCCTTCTCCCATAACTCTGTGTATATGTCAGGGATATCCAGTCTGCCGTCTCTCATCACTCTGTGTAGATCACAGTGAAATCCAGCCTGCCCACCTCCCATCACTCTTGTATATCTCATGAATATCTAGTCTGCCCGTCTCCCATCACCCTGTGTATATCACAGGGATATCCAGTCTGCCCCTTTATCATCACCCTATGTATATCTCTGGGATATCCAGTCTGCCCAACTCCCATCACTCTGTACGATGTCTCACATATATCCAGTCTGAGCATCTTCCATCACTCTGTGTATATCTCAGGAATATCCAGTCTGCCGGTCTCCCATCACTCTGTGTATATCACAGGAATATCCAGTCTGCCTGTCTCCCATCACTCTGTGTATATCTCAGGGATATGCAGTCTGCCCGTCTCCCATAACTCTGTGTATACCTCAGGGATATCCAGTCTGCCCGTATCCCATCACTCTGTGTATATCTCAGGGATATCCAGTCTGCCCATCTCCCATCACCCTGTGTATATCTGAGGGATATCCAGTATGACCATCTCCTATCACTCTGTGTATATCTCCGGAATATCCAGTCTGCCAGACTCCCATTACTCTGTGTACATCGCAGGGATATCCAGTCTGCCCCTCTCCCATCACTCTGTGTATATCTCAGGGATATCCAGACTGCCGAACTTCCATCACTCTGCACTATATGTCACGTATATCCAGTCTGAGCATCTCCTATCAATCTGTGTATACCTCAGGGACATCCAGTCTGCACGTCTCCCATCACTCTATGTATATCTCAGGGATATCCAGTCTGCCCGTCTCCCATCACCCTGTGTATATCTCAGGGTATACAGCTTGCCCATCTCCCATTACTCTGTGTATATCTCAGGAATATCCAGTCTGCCCGACTGACATCACTCTGTGTGCATCTGAGGGATATCCAGTCTGCCCCTCTATCATCACTCTGTGTATATCTCTGGGATATCCAGTCTGCCCATCTTCCATCACTCTGTACTATATCTCAGGTATATCCAGTCTGAGCATCTCCCATCCCTCTGTGTATACCTGAGGAATATCCAGTCTGCCCGTCTCCCATCAATCTGTACATATCTCAGGGATATCCAGTGTGCCCGTCTCCCATCACTCTGTGTATATCTCAGGGATATCCAATCTGCCCGTCTCCGATCACTCTTGGTATATCTCAAGAATATCCAGTCTGCCCACCTCCCATCACTCTGTGTCTATCTCAGGGATATACAGTTTGCCCGTCTCCCATAACTCTGTGTATACCTCAGGGATATCCAGTCTGCCCGTATCCCATCACTCTGTGTATATCTCAGGGATATCCAGTCTGCCCGACTCCCATCACTCTGTGTTCATCTCAGGGATATCCAGTCTGCCCCTCTACCATCACTCTGTGTATATCTCTGGGATATCCATTCTGCCCATCTCCCATCACTCTGTACTATATCTCACATATATCCAGTCTGAGCATCACCCATCACTCTGTGTTTATCTCAGGAATATCCAGTCTGCCGGTCTCCCATCACTCTGTGTATACGTCAGGAATATCCAGTCTGCCCGTCTCCCATCACTCTGTGTATATCTCTGGGATATCCAGTCGGACCGTCTCCCATCACTCAGTGTATACCTCAGGGACATCCAGTCTGCCCGTCTACCGTCATGCTGTGTATATCTGAGGAATATCCAGTCTGCCCGTCTCCCATCACTCTGTGTATATCTCAGGAATATCCAGTCTGCCCGACTCCCATCACTCTGTGTTCATCTCAGGGATGTCCAGTCTGCCCCTCTACCATCACTCTGTGTATATCTCTGGGATATCCAGTCTGCCCGTCTCCCATCACTCTGTGTATATCTCTGGGATATCCAGTCTGACCGTCTCCCATCACTCTGTGTATACCTCAGGGACATCCAGTCTGCCCGTCTCCCGTCATGCTGTGTATATCTCAGGAATATCCAGTCTGCCCTTCTCCCATAACTCTGTGTATATGTCAGGGATATCCAGTCTGCCGTCTCTCATACTCTGTGTATATCACAGTGAAATCCAGCCTGCCCACCTCCCATCACTCTTGTATATCTCATGAATATCTAGTCCGCCCGTCTCCCATCACCCTGTGTATATCACAGGGATATCCAGTCTGCCCCTTTATCATCACCCTATGTATATCTCTGGGATATCCAGTCTGCCCAACTCCCATCACTCTGTACGATGTCTCACATATATCCAGTCTGAGCATCTTCCATCACTCTGTGTATATCTCAGGAATATCCAGTCTGCCGGTCTCCCATCACTCTGTGTATATCACAGGAATATCCAGTCTGCCTGTCTCCCATCACTCTGTGTATATCTCAGGGATATGCAGTCTGCCCGTCTCCCATAACTCTGTGTATACCTCAGGGATATCCAGTCTGCCCGTATCCCATCACTCTGTGTATATCTCAGGGATATCCAGTCTGCCCATCTCCCATCACCCTGTGTATATCTGAGGGATATCCAGTTTGACCATCTCCTATCACTCTGTGTATATCTCCGGAATATCCAGTCTGCCCGACTCCCATCACTCTGTGTACATCGCAGGGATATCCAGTCTGCCCCTCTCCCATCACTCTGTGCATATCTCTGGGATATCCAGACTGCCCAACTTCCATCACTCTGTACTATATCTCACGTATATCCAGTCTGAGCATCTCCCATCAATCTGTGTATACCTCAGGGACATCCAGTCTGCACGTCTCCCATCACTCTATGTATATCTCAGGGATATCCAGTCTGCCCGTCTCCCATCACCCTGTGTATATCTCAGGGTATACAGCTTGCCCATCTCCCATCACTCTGTGTATATCTCAGGAATATCCAGTCTGCCCGACTGACATCACTCTGTGTGCATCTGAGGGATATCCAGTCTGCCCCTCTATCATCACTCTGTGTATATCTCTGGGATATCCAGTCTGCCCATCTTCCATCACTCTGTACTATATCTCAGGTATATCCAGTCTGAGCATCTCCCATCACTCTGTGTATATCTGAGGAATATCCAGTCTGCCCGTCTCCCATCAATCTGTACATATCTCAGGGATATCCAGTGTGCCCGTCTCCCATCACTCTGTGTATATCTCAGGGATATCCAATCTGCCCGTCTCCGATCACTCTTGTTATATCTCAAGAATATCCAGTCTGCCGGTCTCCCATCACTCTGTGTCTATCTCAGGGATATAAAGTTTGCCCATCTCCCATCACTCTGTGTATATCTCAGAAATATCCAGTCTGCCCGACTCCCATCTCTCTGGGTACATCTCAGGGATATCCAGTCTGCCCCTCTCCCATCACTCTGTGTATATCTCTGGGATATCCAGTCTGCCCATCTTCCATCACTCTGTACTATATGTCACGAATATCCAGTCTGCCCGTCTCCCATCACTCTGTGTATATCTCAGGGATATCCAGTCTGCCCATCTCCCATCACTCTGCGTATATCACAGGGAAATCCAGCCTGCCCACCTCCCATCACTCTGGTATATCTCAGGGATATCTAGTCTTCCCGTCTCCCATCACTCTGTGTATATCTCAGGGATATGCATTCTGCCCGTCTCCCATAACTCTGTGTATACCTCAGGGATATCCAGTCTGCCCGTATCCCATCACTCTGTGTATATCTCAGGGATATCCAGTCTGCCCCTCTACCATCACTCTGTCTATATCTCTGGGATATCCATTCTGCCCATCTCCCATCACTCTGTACTATATCTCACATATATCCAGTCTGAGCATCACCCATCACTCTGTGTATACCTCAGGGATATCCAGTCGGACCGTCTCCCATCACTCAGTGTATACCTCAGGGACATCCAGTCGGACCGTCTCCCATCACTCAGTGTATACCTCAGGGACATCCAGTCTGCCCGTCTACCGTCATGCTGTGTATATCTGAGGAATATCCAGTCTGCCCGTCTCCCATCACTCTGTGTATATCTCAGGAATATCCAGTCTGCCCGACTCCCATCACTCTGTGTTCATCTCAGGGATGTCCAGTCTGCCCCTCTACCATCACTCTGTGTATATCTCTGGGATATCCAGTCTGCCCGTCTCCCATCACTCTGTGTATATCTCTGGGATATCCAGTCTGACCGTCTCCCATCACTCTGTGTATACCTCAGGGACATCCAGTCTGCCCGTCTCCCGTCATGCTGTGTATATCTCAGGAATATCCAGTCTGCCCTTCTCCCATAACTCTGTGTATATGTCAGGGATATCCAGTCTGCCGTCTCTCATCACTCTGTGTAGATCACAGTGAAATCCAGCCTGCCCACCTCCCATCACTCTTGTATATCTCATGAATATCTAGTCTGCCCGTCTCCCATCACCCTGTGTATATCACAGGGATATCCAGTCTGCCCCTTTATCATCACCCTATGTATATCTCTGGGATATCCAGTCTGCCCAACTCCCATCACTCTGTACGATGTCTCACATATATCCAGTCTGAGCATCTTCCATCACTCTGTGTATATCTCAGGAATATCCAGTCTGCCGGTCTCCCATCACTCTGTGTATATCACAGGAATATCCAGTCTGCCTGTCTCCCATCACTCTGTGTATATCTCAGGGATATGCAGTCTGCCCGTCTCCCATAACTCTGTGTATACCTCAGGGATATCCAGTCTGCCCGTATCCCATCACTCTGTGTATATCTCAGGGATATCCAGTCTGCCCATCTCCCATCACCCTGTGTATATCTGAGGGATATCCAGTTTGACCATCTCCTATCACTCTGTGTATATCTCCGGAATATCCAGTCTGCCCGACTCCCATCACTCTGTGTACATCGCAGGGATATCCAGTCTGCCCCTCTCCCATCACTCTGTGCATATCTCTGGGATATCCAGACTGCCCAACTTCCATCACTCTGTACTATATCTCACGTATATCCAGTCTGAGCATCTCCCATCAATCTGTGTATACCTCAGGGACATCCAGTCTGCACGTCTCCCATCACTCTATGTATATCTCAGGGATATCCAGTCTGCCCGTCTCCCATCACCCTGTGTATATCTCAGGGTATACAGCTTGCCCATCTCCCATCACTCTGTGTATATCTCAGGAATATCCAGTCTGCCCGACTGACATCACTCTGTGTGCATCTGAGGGATATCCAGTCTGCCCCTCTATCATCACTCTGTGTATATCTCTGGGATATCCAGTCTGCCCATCTTCCATCACTCTGTACTATATCTCAGGTATATCCAGTCTGAGCATCTCCCATCACTCTGTGTATATCTGAGGAATATCCAGTCTGCCCGTCTCCCATCAATCTGTACATATCTCAGGGATATCCAGTGTGCCCGTCTCCCATCACTCTGTGTATATCTCAGGGATATCCAATCTGCCCGTCTCCGATCACTCTTGTTATATCTCAAGAATATCCAGTCTGCCGGTCTCCCATCACTCTGTGTCTATCTCAGGGATATAAAGTTTGCCCATCTCCCATCACTCTGTGTATATCTCAGAAATATCCAGTCTGCCCGACTCCCATCTCTCTGGGTACATCTCAGGGATATCCAGTCTGCCCCTCTCCCATCACTCTGTGTATATCTCTGGGATATCCAGTCTGCCCATCTTCCATCACTCTGTACTATATGTCACGAATATCCAGTCTGCCCGTCTCCCATCACTCTGTGTATATCTCAGGGATATCCAGTCTGCCCATCTCCCATCACTCTGCGTATATCACAGGGAAATCCAGCCTGCCCACCTCCCATCACTCTGGTATATCTCAGGGATATCTAGTCTTCCCGTCTCCCATCACTCTGTGTATATCTCAGGGATATGCATTCTGCCCGTCTCCCATAACTCTGTGTATACCTCAGGGATATCCAGTCTGCCCGTATCCCATCACTCTGTGTATATCTCAGGGATATCCAGTCTGCCCCTCTACCATCACTCTGTCTATATCTCTGGGATATCCATTCTGCCCATCTCCCATCACTCTGTACTATATCTCACATATATCCAGTCTGAGCATCACCCATCACTCTGTGTATATCTCAGGGATATCCAGTCGGGCCGTCTCCCATCACTCAGTGTATACCTCAGGGACATCCAGTCGGACCGTCTCCCATCACTCAGTGTATACCTCAGGGACATCCAGTCTGCCCGTCTACCGTCATGCTGTGTATATCTGAGGAATATCCAGTCTGCCCGTCTCCCATCACTCTGTGTATATCTCAGGAATATCCAGTCTGCCCGACTCCCATCACTCTGTGTTCATCTCAGGGATGTCCAGTCTGCCCCTCTACCATCACTCTGTGTATATCTCTGGGATATCCAGTCTGCCCGTCTCCCATCACTCTGTGTATATCTCTGGGATATCCAGTCTGACCGTCTCCCATCACTCTGTGTATACCTCAGGGACATCCAGTCTGCCCGTCTCCCGTCATGCTGTGTATATCTCAGGAATATCCAGTCTGCCCTTCTCCCATAACTCTGTGTATATGTCAGGGATATCCAGTCTGCCGTCTCTCATCACTCTGTGTATATCACAGTGAAATCCAGCCTGCCCACCTCCCATCACTCTTGTATATCTCATGAATATCTAGTCTGCCCGTCTCCCATCACCCTGTGTATATCTCAGGGAGAAACAGTTTGCCCATCTCCCATCACTCTGTACTATATCTCACATATATCCAGTCTGAGCATCTCCCATCACTCTGTGTATATCACAGGAATATCCAGTCTGCCGGTCTCCCATCACTCTCTGTATATCTCAGGAATATCCAGTCTGCCTGTCTCCCATCACTCTGTGTATATCTCAGGGATAGCCAGTCTGACCATCTCTCATCACCCTGTGTATATCTGAGGGATATCCAGTTTGCCCATCTCCAAACACTCTGTGTATATCTCAGGAATATCCAGTCTGCCCGACTCCCATCACTCTGTGTACATCTCTGGGATATCCAGTCTGCCTGTCTCCCATAACCCTGTGTATATCTCAGGGATATCCAGTCTGCCGGTCTCCCATCACTCTGTGTATATCTCAGGGATATGCAGTCTGCCCGTCTCCCATAACTCTGTGTATACCTCAGGGATATCCAGTCTGCCCGTATCCCATCACTCTGTGTATATCTCAGGGATATCCAGTCTGCCCATCTCCCATCACCCTGTGTATATCTGAGGGATATCCAGTTTGACCATCTCCTATCACTCTGTGTATATCTCCGGAATATCCAGTCTGCCCGACTCCCATCACTCTGTGTACATCGCAGGGATATCCAGTCTGCCCCTCTCCCATCACTCTGTGCATATCTCTGGGATATCCAGACTGCCCAACTTCCATCACTCTGTACTATATCTCACGTATATCCAGTCTGAGCATCTCCCATCAATCTGTGTATACCTCAGGGACATCCAGTCTGCACGTCTCCCATCACTCTATGTATATCTCAGGGATATCCAGTCTGCCCGTCTCCCATCACCCTGTGTATATCTCAGGGTATACAGCTTGCCCATCTCCCATCACTCTGTGTATATCTCAGGAATATCCAGTCTGCCCGACTGACATCAATCTGTGTGCATCTGAGGGATATCCAGTCTGCCCCTCTATCATCACTCTGTGTATATCTCTGGGATATCCAGTCTGCCCATCTTCCATCACTCTGTACTATATCTCAGGTATATCCAGTCTGAGCATCTCCCATCACTCTGTGTATATCTGAGGAATATCCAGTCTGCCCATCTCCCATCAATCTGTACATATCTCAGGGATATCCAGTGTGCCCGTCTCCCATCACTCTGTGTATGTCTCAGGGATATCCAATCTGCCCGTCTCCGATCACTCTTGGTATATCTCAAGAATATCCAGTCTGCCGGTCTCCCATCACTCTGTGTCTATCTCAGGGATATACAGTTTGCCCATCTCCCATCACTCTGTGTATATCTCAGAAATATCCAGTCTGCCCGACTCCCATCTCTCTGGGTACATCTCAGGGATATCCAGTCTGCCCCTCTCCCATCACTCTGTGTATATCTCTGGGATATCCAGTCTGCCCATCTTCCATCACTCTGTACTATATGTCACGTATATCCAGTCTGAGCATCTCCCATCACTCTGTGTATATCTGAGGAATATCCAGTCTGCCCGTCTCCCATCACTCTGTGTATATCTCAGGGATATCCAGTCTGCCCATCTCCCATCACTCTGCGTATATCACAGGGAAATCCAGCCTGCCCACCTCCCATCACTCTTGTATATCTCAGGGGTATCTAGTCTTCCCGTCTCCCATCACTCTGTGTATATCTCAGGGATATGCATTCTGCCCGTCTCCCATAACTCTGTGTATACCTCAGGGATATCCAGTCTGCCCGTATCCCATCACTCTGTGTATATCTCAGGGATATCCAGTCTGCCCGACTCCCATCACTCTGTGTTCATCTCAGGGATATCCAGTCTGCCCCTCTACCATCACTCTGTGTATATCTCTGGGATATCCATTCTGCCCATCTCCCATCACTCTGTACTATATCTCACATATATCCAGTCTGAGCATCACCCATCACTCTGTGTATATCTCAGGAATATCCAGTCTGCCGGTCTCCCATCACTCTGTGTATATGTCAGGAATATCCAGTCTGCCCGTCTCCCATCACTCTGTGTATATCTCTGGGATATCCAGTCGGACCGTCTCCCATCACTCAGTGTATACCTCAGGGACATCCAGTCTGCCCGTCTACCGTCATGCTGTGTATATCTGAGGAATATCCAGTCTGCCCGTCTCCCATCACTCTGTGTATATCTCAGGAATATCCAGTCTGCCCGACTCCCATCACTCTGTGTTCATCTCAGGGATGTCCAGTCTGCCCCTCTACCATCACTCTGTGTATATCTCTGGGATATCCAGTCTGCCCGTCTCCCATCACTCTGTGTATATCTCTGGGATATCCAGTCTGACCGTCTCCCATCACTCTGTGTATATCTCAGGGATATCCAGTTTGCGCATCTCGCGTCTCTCTGTGTATATCTCTGGAATATCCAGTCTGCCCGACTCCCATCACTCTGTGTTCTTCTCAGGGATATCCAGTCTGCCCCTCTAACATCACTGTTTGTATATCTCTGGGATATCCAGTCTGCCCATCTCCCATCACTCTGTACTATATCTCACGTATATCCAGTCTGAGCATCTTCCATCACTCTGTGTATATCTCAGGAATATCCAGTCTGCCGGTCTCCCATCACTCTGTGTATATCACAGGAATATCCAGTCTGCCTGTCTCCCATCACTCTGTGTATATCTCAGGGATATGCAGTCTGCCCGTCTCCCATAACTCTGTGTATACCTCAGGGATATCCAGTCTGCCCGTATCCCATCACTCTGTGTATATCTCAGGGATATCCAGTCTGCCCATCTCCCATCACCCTGTGTATATCTGAGGGATATCCAGTTTGACCATCTCCTATCACTCTGTGTATATCTCCGGAATATCCAGTCTGCCCGACTCCCATCACTCTGTGTACATCGCAGGGATATCCAGTCTGCCCCTCTCCCATCACTCTGTGCATATCTCTGGGATATCCAGACTGCCCAACTTCCATCACTCTGTACTATATCTCACGTATATCCAGTCTGAGCATCTCCCATCAATCTGTGTATACCTCAGGGACATCCAGTCTGCACGTCTCCCATCACTCTATGTATATCTCAGGGATATCCAGTCTGCCCGTCTCCCATCACCCTGTGTATATCTCAGGGTATACAGCTTACCCATCTCCCATCACTCTGTGTATATCTCAGGAATATCCAGTCTGCCCGACTGACATCACTCTGTGTGCATCTGAGGGATATCCAGTCTGCCCCTCTATCATCACTCTGTGTATATCTCTGGGATATCCAGTCTGCCCATCTTCCATCACTCTGTACTATATCTCAGGTATATCCAGTCTGAGCATCTCCCATCACTCTGTGTATATCTGAGGAATATCCAGTCTGCCCGTCTCCCATCAATCTGTACATATCTCAGGGATATCCAGTGTGCCCGTCTCCCATCACTCTGTGTATATCTCAGGGATATCCAGTCTGCCCGTCTCCGATCACTCTTGTTATATCTCAAGAATATCCAGTCTGCCGGTCTCCCATCACTCTGTGTCTATCTCAGGGATATAAAGTTTGCCCATCTCCCATCACTCTGTGTATATCTCACAAATATCCAGTCTGCCCGACTCCCATCTCTCTGGGTACATCTCAGGGATATCCAGTCTGCCCCTCTCCCATCACTCTGTGTATATCTCTGGGATATCCAGTCTGCCCATCTTCCATCACTCTGTACTATATGTCACGTATATCCAGTCTGAGCATCTCCCATCACTCTGTGTATATCTGAGGAATATCCAGTCTGCCCGTCTCCCATCATTCTGTGTATATCTCAGGGATATCCAGTCTGCCCATCTCCCATCACTCTGCGTATATCACAGGGAAATCCAGCCTGCCCACCTGCCATCACTCTTGTATATCTCAGGGATATCTAGTCTTCCCGTCTCCCATCACTCTGTGTATATCTCAGGGATATGCATTCTGCCCGTCTCCCATCACTCTGTGTATACCTCAGGGATATCCAGTCTGCCCGTATCCCATCACTCTGTGTATATCTCAGGGATATCCAGTCTACCCGACTCCCATCACTCTGTGTTCATCTCAGGGATATCCAGTCTGCCCCTCTACCATCACTCTGTCTATATCTCTGGGATATCCATTCTGCCCATCTCCCATCACTCTGTACTATATCTCACATATATCCAGTCTGAGCATCACCCATCACTCTGTGTATATCTCAGGAATATCCAGTCTGCCGGTCTCCCATCACTCTGTGTATATGTCAGGAATATCCAGTCTGCCCGTCTCCCATCACTCTGTGTATATCTCTGGGATATCCAGTCGGACCGTCTCCCATCACTCAGTGTATACCTCAGGGACATCCAGTCTGCCCGTCTACCGTCATGCTGTGTATATCTGAGGAATATCCAGTCTGCCCGTCTCCCATCACTCTGTGTATATCTCAGGAATATCCAGTCTGCCCGACTCCCATCACTCTGTGTTCATCTCAGGGATGTCCAGTCTGCCCCTCTACCATCACTCTGTGTATATCTCTGGGATATCCAGTCTGCCCGTCTCCCATCACTCTGTGTATATCTCTGGGATATCCAGTCTGACCGTCTCCCATCACTCTGTGTATACCTCAGGGACATCCAGTCTGCCCGTCTCCCGTCATGCTGTGTATATCTCAGGAATATCCAGTCTGCCCTTCTCCCATAACTCTGTGTATATGTCAGGGATATCCAGTCTGCCGTCTCTCATCACTCTGTGTATATCACAGTGAAATCCAGCCTGCCCACCTCCCATCACTCTTGTATATCTCATGAATATCTAGTCTGCCAGTCTCCCATCATCCTGTGTATATCTCAGGGAGAAAACAGTTTGCCCATCTCCCATCACTCTGTACTATATCTCACATATATCCAGTCTGAGCATCTCCCATCACTCTGTGTATATCACAGGAATATCCAGTCTGCCGGTCTCCCATCACTCTCTGTATATCTCAGGAATATCCAGTCTGCCTGTCTCCCATCACTCTGTGTATATCTCAGGGATAGCCAGTCTGACCATCTCTCATCACCCTGTGTATATCTGAGGGATATTCCAGTTTGCCTCATCTCCAAACACTCTGTGTATATCTCAGGAATATCCAGTCTGCCCGACTCCCATCACTCTGTGTACATCTCTGGGATATCCAGTCTGCCTGTCTCCCATAACCCTGTGTATATCTCAGGTGATATCCAGTCTGCCGGTCTCCATCACTCTGTGTATATCTCAGGTATATCCAGTCTGCCCGACTCCCATCACTCTGTGTTCATCTCAGGGATATCCAGTCTGCCCCCTCTACCATCACTCTGTGAATATCTCTGGGATATCCATTTCTGCCCCATCTCCCATCACTCTGTACTATATCTCACATATATCCAGTCTGAGCATCACCCATCACTCTGTGTATATCTCAGGAATATCCAGTCTGCCGGTCTACCATCACTCTGTGTATATGTCAGGGAATATCCAGTCTTGCCCGTCTCCCATCACTCTGTGTATATCTGAGGAATATCCAGTCTGCCCGTCTCCCATCACTCTGTGTATATCTCAGGAATATCCAGTCCTGCCCGACTCCCATCACTCTGTGTTCATCTCAGGGATGTCCAGTCTGCCCCTCTACCATCACTCTGTGTATATCTCTGGGATATCCAGTCTGCCCCGTCCTCCCATCACTCTGTGTATATCTCTGGGATATCCAGTCTGACCGTCTCCCATTACTCTGTGTATACCTCAGGGACATCCAGTCTGCCCGTCTCCCGTCATGCTGTGTATATCTCAGGAATATCCAGTCTGCCCTTCTCCCATAACTCTGTGTATATGTCAGGGATATCCAGTCTGCCGTCTCTCATCACTCTGTGTATATCACAGTGAAATCCAGCCTGCCCACCTCCCATCACTCTTGTATATCTCATGAATATCTAGTCTGCCCGTCTCCCATCACCCTGTGTATATCTCAGGGAGAAACAGTTTGCCCATCTCCCATCACTCTGTACCATATCTCACATATATCCAGTCTGAGCATCTCCCATCACTCTGTGTATATCACAGGAATATCCAGTCTGCCGGTCTCCCATCACTCTCTGTATATCTCAGGAATATCCAGTCTGCCTGTCTCCCATCACTCTGTGTATATCTCAGGGATAGCCAGTCTGACCATCTCTCATCACCCTGTGTATATCTGAGGGATATCCAGTTTGCCCATCTCCAAACACTCTGTGTATATCTCAGGAATATCCAGTCTGCCCGACTCCCATCACTCTGTGTACATCTCTGGGATATCCAGTCTGCCTGTCTCCCATAACCCTGTGTATATCTCAGGGATATCCAGTTTGCGCATCTCGCGTCTCTCTGTGTATATCTCTGGAATATCCAGTCTGCCCGACTTCCATCACTCTGTGTTCATCTCAGGGATATCCAGTCTGCCCCTCTAACATCACTCTGTGTATATCTCTGGGATATCCAGTCTGCCCATCTCCCATCACTCTGTACTATATCTCACGTATATCCAGTCTGAGCATCACCCATCACTCTGTGTATATCTCAGGATTATCCAGTCTGCCGGTCTCCCATCACTCTGTGTATATCTCAGGAATATCCAGTCTGCCCATCTCCCATCACTCTGTGTATATCTCAGGGATATCCAGTCTGACCGTCTCCCATCACTCTGTGTATACCTCAGGGACATCCAGTCTGCCCGTCTCCCGTCATGCTGTGTATATCTCAGGAATATCCAGTCTGACCGTCTCCCACAACTCTGTGTATATCTCTGGGATATCCATTCTGCCCGTCTCTCATCACTCTGTGTATATCACAGTGATATCCAGCCTGCCCACCTCCCATCGCTCTTGTATATCTCATGGATATCTAGTCTGCCCGTCTCCCATCATCCTGTGTATATCTCAGGGAGAAACAGTTTGCCCATCTCCCATCACTCTGTGTATATCTCAGGAATATCCAGTCTGCCCGACTCCCATCACTCTGTGTACATCTCAGGGATATCCAGTCTGCCCCTTTATCATCACCCTATGTATATCTCTGGGATATCCAGTCTGCCCAACTCCCATCACTCTGTACGATGTCTCACATATCTCCAGTCTGAGCATCTTCCATCACTCTGTGTATATCTCAGGAATATCCAGTCTGCCGGTCTCCCATCACTCTGTGTATATCACAGGAATATCCAGTCTGCCTGTCTCCCATCACTCTGTGTATATCTCAGGGATATGCAGTCTGCCCGTCTCCCATAACTCTGTGTATACCTCAGGGATATCCAGTCTGCCCGTATCCCATCACTCTGTGTATATCTCAGGGATATCCAGTCTGCCCATCTCCCATCACCCTGTGTATATCTGAGGGATATCCAGTTTGACCATCTCCTATCACTCTGTGTATATCTCCGGAATATCCAGTCTGCCCGACTCCCATCACTCTGTGTACATCGCAGGGATATCCAGTCTGCCCCTCTCCCATCACTCTGTGCATATCTCTGGGATATCCAGTCTGCCCAACTTCCATCACTCTGTACTATATCTCACGTATATCCAGTCTGAGCATCTCCCATCAATCTGTGTATACCTCAGGGCTATCCAGTCTGCACGTCTCCCATCACTCTATGTATATCTCAGGGATATCCAATCTGCCCGTCTCCGATCACTCTTGGTATATCTCAGGAATATCCCGTCTGCCCGTCTCCCATCACTCTGTGTATATCTCAGGGATATCCAGTCAGGGCAGCTCAAACACTCTGTGTATATCTGAGGGATATCAAGTCTGCCCGTCTCACATCACTCTGTGTTAAACCTCAGGGATATCCAGGCTGCCCATCTCCGAACACTCTGTGTATAACTCAGGGAAATCCAGCCTTCCCACCTCCCATCACTCTTGTATATCTCAGGGATATCCAGTCTGCCCGTCTCCCATCACTCTGTGAATATCTCAGGGATATCCAGGCTGCCTGTTTCCCATAACTGTGTGTATATCTCAGGGATATCCAGACAGCCCATATCCCATCACTCTGTGGATATCTCAGAAATGTCCAGTCTGCCCGTCTCCCATCACTCTGTGTATATCTCAGGAATATACAGTCTGCCCGTCTCCCATCACTCAGTGCATATCTCAGGGATATCCAGTCTGCCCGTCTCCCATAACTCTGTGTATACCTCAGGGATATCCAGTCTGCCCGTCTCACATCACTCTGTGTATACCTCAGGGACATCCAGTCTGCCCGTCTCCCATCACTCTATGTATATCTCAGGGATATCCAGTCTGCCCGTCTCCCATCAGCCTGTGTATATCTCAGGGATATCCAGTTTGCCCATCTCCCATCACTCTGTGTATATATCAGGAATATCCAGTCTGCACGACTCCCATCACTCTATGTTCATCTCAGGGAAGTCCAGTCTGCCCCTCTACCATTACTCTGTGTATATCTCTGGGAGATCCAGTCTGCCCATCTCCCATCAATCTGTAATATAACTCACGTATATCCAGTCCGAGCATCTGCCATCACTCTGTGTATATCTCAGGAATATCCAGTCTGCCCGTCTCCCATCACTCTCTGTACATCTCAGGGATATCCAGTCTGCCCCTCTATCATCACTCTGTGTATATCTCTGGGATATCCAGTCTGCCCATCTCCCATCAATCTGTACTATATCTCACATATATCCAGTCTGAGCATCTCCCATCACTCTGTGTATATCTCAGGAATATCCAGTCTGCCCGACTCCCATCACTCTGTGTACATCTCAGGGATATCCAGTCTGCCCCTTTATCATCACCCTATGTATATCTCTCGGATATCCAGTCTGCCCAACTCCCATCACTCTGTACGATGTCTCACATATATCCAGTCTGAGCATCTTCCATCCCTCTGTGTATATCTCAGGAATATCCAGTCTGCCGGTCTCCCATCACTCTGTGTATATCACAGGAATATCCAGTCTGCCTGTCTCCCATCACTCTGTGTATATCTCAGGGATATGCAGTCTGCCCGTCTCCCATAACTCTGTGTATACCTCAGGGATATCCAGTCTGCCCGTATCCCATCACTCTGTGTATATCTCAGGGATATCCAGTCTGCCCATCTCCCATCACCCTGTGTATATCTGAGGGATATCCAGTTTGACCATCTCCTATCACTCTGTGTATATCTCCGGAATATCCAGTCTGCCCGACTCCCATCACTCTGTGTACATCGCAGGGATATCCAGTCTGCCCCTCTCCCATCACTATGTGCATATCTCTGGGATATCCAGTCTGCCCAACTTCCATCACTCTGTACTATATCTCACGTATATCCAGTCTGAGCATCTCCCATCAATCTGTGTATACCTCAGGGACATCCAGTCTGCACGTCTCCCATCACTCTATGTATATCTCAGGGATATCCAGTCTGCCCGTCTCCCATCACCCTGTGTATATCTCAGGGTATACAGCTTGCCCATCTCCCATCACTCTGTGTATATCTCAGGAATATCCAGTCTGCCCGACTGACATCACTCTGTGTGCATCTGAGGGATATCCAGTCTGCCCCTCTATCATCACTCTGTGTATATCTCTGGGATAACCAGTCTGCCCATCTTCCATCACTCTGTACTATATCTCAGGTATATCCAGTCTGAGCATCTCCCATCACTCTGTGTATATCTGAGGAATATCCAGTCTGCCCGTCTCCCATCAATCTGTACATATCTCAGGGATATCCAGTGTGCCCGTCTCCCATCACTCTGTGTATATCTCATGGATATCCAATCTGCCCGTCTCCGATCACTCTTGGTATATCTCAAGAATATCCAGTCTGCCGGTCTCCCATCACTCTGTGTCTATCTCAGGGATATACAGTTTGCCCATCTCCCATCACTCTGTGTATATCGCAGAAATATCCAGTCTGCCCGACTCCCATCTCTCTGGGTACATCTCAGGGATATCCAGTCTGCCCCTCTCCCATCACTCTGTGTCTATCTCTGGGAAATCCAGTCTGCCCATCTTCCATCACTCTGTACTATATGTCACGTATATCCAGTCTGAGCATCTCCCATCACTCTGTGTATATCTGAGGAATATCCAGTCTGCCCGTCTCCCATCACTCTGTGTATATCTCAGGGATATCCAGTCTGCCCATCTCCCATCACTCTGCGTATATCACAGGGAACTCCAGCCTGCCCACATCCCATCACTCTTGTATATCTCAGGGATATCTAGTCTTCCCGTCTCCCATCACTCTGTGTATATCTCAGGGATATGCATTCTGCCCGTCTCCCATAACTCTGTGTATACCTCAGGGATATCCAGTCTGCCCGTATCCCATCACTCTGTGTATATCTCAGGGATATCCAGTCTGCCCGACTCCCATCACTCTGTGTTCATCTCAGGGATATCCAGTCTGCCCCTCTACCATCACTCTGTGTATATCTCTGGGATATCCATTCTGCCCATCTCCCATCACTCTGTACTATATCTCACATATATCCAGTCTGAGCATCACCCATCACTCTGTGTATATCTCAGGAATATCCAGTCTGCCGGTCTCCCATCACTCTGTGTATATGTCAGGAATATCCAGCCTGCCCGTCTACCGTCATGCTGTGTATATCTCAGGAATATCCAGTCTGCCCGTCTCCCATCACTCTGTGTATATCTCAGGAATATCCAGTCTGCCCGACTCCCATCACTCTGTGTTCATCTCAGGGATGTCCAGTCTGCCCCTCTACCATCACTCTGTGTATATCTCTGGGATATCCAGTCTGCCTATCTCCCATCAATCTGTACTATATCTCACGTATATCCAGTCTGAGCATCTCCCATCACTCTGTGTATATCTCAGGAATAACCAGTCTGCCGGTCTCCCATCACTTTGTGTATATCTGAGGAATATCCAGTCTGCCCGTCTCCCATCACTCTGTGTATATCTCAGAGATATCCAGTCCGCCCGTCTCCCATAACTCTGTGTATACCTCAGGTATATCCAGTCTGCCCATCTCCCATCACTCTGTGTATACCTCAGGGACATCCAGTCTGCCCGTCTCCCATGACTCTATGTACATCTCAGGGATATCCAGTCTGCCCGTCTCCCATCACTCTGTGTACATCTCAGGGATATCCAGTCTGCCCCTTTATCATCACCCTATGTATATCTCTGGGATATCCAGTCTGCCCAACTCCCATCACTCTGTACGATGTCTCACATATATCCAGTCTGAGCATCTTCCATCACTCTGTGTATATCTCAGGAATATCCAGTCTGCCGGTCTCCCATCACTCTGTGTATATCACAGGAATATCCAGTCTGCCTGTCTCCCATCACTCTGTGTATATCTCAGGGATATGCAGTCTGCCCGTCTCCCATAACTCTGTGTATAACTCAGGGATATCCAGTCTGCCCATCTCCCATCACCCTGTGTATATCTGAGGGATATCCAGTTTGACCATCTCCTATCACTCTGTGTATATCTCCGGAATATCCAGTCTGCCCGACTCCCATCACTCTGTGTACATCGCAGGGATATCCAGTCTGCCCCTCTCCCATCACTCTGTGCATATCTCTGGGATATCCAGTCTGCCCAACTTCCATCACTCTGTACTATATCTCACGTATATCCAGTCTGAGCATCTCCCATCAATCTGTGTATACCTCAGGGACATCCAGTCTGCACGTCTCCCATCACTCTATGTATATCTCAGGGATATCCAGTCTGCCCGTCTCCCATCACCCTGTGTATATCTCAGGGTATACAGCTTGCCCATCTCCCATCACTCTGTGTATATCTCAGGAATATCCAGTCTGCCCGACTGACATCACTCTGTGTGCATCTGAGGGATATCCAGTCTGCCCCTCTATCATCACTCCGTGTATATCTCTGGGATATCCAGTCTGCCCATCTTCCATCACTCTGTACTATATCTCAGGTATATCCAGTCTGAGCATCTCCCATCACTCTGTCTATATCTGAGGAATATCCAGTCTGCCCGTCTCCCATCAATCTGTACATATCTCAGGGATATCCAGTGTGCCCGTCTCCCATCACTCTGTGTATATCTCATGGATATCCAATCTGCCCGTCTCCGATCACTCTTGGTATATCTCAAGAATATCCAGTCTGCCGGTCTCCCATCACTCTGTGCCTATCTCAGGGATATACAGTTTGCCCATCTCCCATCACTCTGTGTATATCTCAGAAATATCCAGTCTGCCCGACTCCCATCTCTCTGGGTACATCTCAGGGATATCCAGTCTGCCCCTCTCCCATCACTCTGTGTATATCTCTGGGATATCCAGTCTGCCCATCTCCCATCAATCTGTACTATATCTCACGTATATCCAGTCTGAGCATCTCCCATCACTCTGTGTATATCTCAGGAATAACCAGTCTGCCGGTCTCCCATCACTCTGTGTATATCTGAGGAATATCCAGTCTGCCCGTCTCCCATCACTCTGTGTATATCTCAGGGATATCCAGTCCGCCCGTCTCCCATAACTCTGTGTATACCTCAGGTATATCCAGTCTGCCCATCTCCCATCACTCTGTGTATACCTCAGGGACATCCAGTCTGTCCGTCTCCCATGACTCTATGTATATCTCAGGGATATCCAGTCTGCCCGTCTCCCATCAGCCTGTGTATATCTCTGGAATATGCAGTCTGCCCATCTCCCATCAATCTGTAATATATCTCACGTATATCCAGTCCGAGCATCTGCCATCACTCTGTGTATATCGCAGGAATATGCAGTCTGCCGGTCTCCCATCACTCTGTGTATATCTCAGGAATATCCAGTCTGCCTGTCTCCCATCACTCTGTGCATATCTCAGGGATATCCAGTCTGACCCTCTATCATCACTCTGTGTATATCTCTGGGATATCCAGTCTGCCCATCTCCCATCAATCTGTACTATATCTCACATATATCCAGTCTGTCCGACTCCCATCACTCTGTGTACATCTGAGGGATATCCAGTCTGCCCCTCTCCCATCACTCTCTGTATATGTCTGGGATATCCAGTCTGCCCGTCTCCCATCACCCTGTGTATATCTCAGGGGTATCCAGTCTGCCCCTCTCCCATCACTCTGTGTATATCTCTGGGATATCCAGTCTGCCCATCTTCCATCACTCTGTACTATATCTCACGTATATCAAGTCTGTGCATCTCCCATCACTCTGTGTATATCTGAGGAATATCCAGTCTGCCCGTCTCCCATCACTCAAGGAATATCTCAGGGCTATCCAGTGTGCCCGTCTCCCATCACTCTGTGTATATCTCAGGGATATCCAATCTGCCCGTCTCCGATCACTCTTGGTATATCTCAGGAATATCCCGTCTGCCCGTCTCCCATCACTCTGTGTATATCTCAGGGATATCCAGTCAGGGCAGCTCAAACACTCTGTGTATATCTGAGGGATATCAAGTCTGCCCGTCTCACATCACTCTGTGTTAAACCTCAGGGATATCCAGGCTGCCCATCTCCGAACACTCTGTGTATAACTCAGGGAAATCCAGCCTTCCCACCTCCCATCACTCTTGTATATCTCAGGGATATCCAGTCTGCCCGTCTCCCATCACTCTGTGAATATCTCAGGGATATCCAGGCTGCCTGTTTCCCATAATTGTGTGTATATCTCAGGGATATCCAGACAGCCCATATCCCATCACTCTGTGGATATTTCAGAAATATCCAGTCTGCCCGTCTCCCATCACTCTGTGTATATCTCAGGAATATACAGTCTGCCCGTCTCCCATCACTCAGTGCATATCTCAGGGATATCCAGTCTGCCCGTCTCCCATAACTCTGTGTATACCTCAGGGATATCCAGTCTGCCCGTCTCACATCACTCTGTGTATACCTCAGGGACATCCAGTCTGCCCATCTCCCATCACTCTATGTATATCTCAGGGATATCCAGTCTGCCCGTCTCCCATCAGCCTGTGTATATCTCAGGGATATCCAGTTTGCCCATCTCCCATCACTCTGTGTATATATCAGGAATATCCAGTCTGCACGACTCCCATCACTCTGTGTATACCTCAGGGACATCCAGTCTGCCCGTCTCCCATGACTCTATGTACATCTCAGGGATATCCAGTCTGCCCGTCTCCCATCACTCTGTGTACATCTCAGGGATATCCAGTCTGCCCCTTTATCATCACCCTATGTATATCTCTGGGATATCCAGTCTGCCCAACTCCCATCACTCTGTACGATGTCTCACATATATCCAGTCTGAGCATCTTCCATCACTCTGTGTATATCTCAGGAATATCCAGTCTGCCGGTCTCCCATCACTCTGTGTATATCACAGGAATATCCAGTCTGCCTGTCTCCCATCACTCTGTGTATATCTCAGGGATATGCAGTCTGCCCGTCTCCCATAACTCTGTGTATAACTCAGGGATATCCAGTCTGCCCATCTCCCATCACCCTGTGTATATCTGAGGGATATCCAGTTTGACCATCTCCTATCACTCTGTGTATATCTCCGGAATATCCAGTCTGCCCGACTCCCATCACTCTGTGTAAATCGCAGGGATATCCAGTCTGCCCCTCTCCCATCACTCTGTGCATATCTCTGGGATATCCAGTCTGCCCAACTTCCATCACTCTGTACTATATCTCACGTATATCCAGTCTGAGCATCTCCCATCAATCTGTGTATACCTCAGGGACATCCAGTCTGCACGTCTCCCATCACTCTATGTATATCTCAGGGATATCCAGTCTGCCCGTCTCCCATCACCCTGTGTATATCTCAGGGTATACAGCTTGCCCATCTCCCATCACTCTGTGTATATCTCAGGAATATCCAGTCTGCCCGACTGACATCACTCTGTGTGCATCTGAGGGATATCCAGTCTGCCCCTCTATCATCACTCTGTGTATATCTCTGGGATATCCAGTCTGCCCATCTTCCATCACTCTGTACTATATCTCAGGTATATCCAGTCTGAGCATCTCCCATCACTCTGTGTATATCTGAGGAATATCCAGTCTGCCCGTCTCCCATCAATCTGTACATATCTCAGGGATATCCAGTGTGCCCGTCTCCCATCACTCTGTGTATATCTCATGGATATCCAATCTGCCCGTCTCCGATCACTCTTGGTATATCTCAAGAATATCCAGTCTGCCGGTCTCCCATCACTCTGTGCCTATCTCAGGGATATACAGTTTGCCCATCTCCCATCACTCTGTGTATATCTCAGAAATATCCAGTCTGCCCGACTCCCATCTCTCTGGGTACATCTCAGGGATATCCAGTCTGCCCCTCTCCCATCACTCTGTGTATATCTCTGGGATATCCAGTCTGCCCATCTCCCATCAATCTGTACTATATCTCACGTATATCCAGTCTGAGCATCTCCCATCACTCTGTGTATATCTCAGGAATAACCAGTCTGCCGGTCTCCCATCACTCTGTGTATATCTGAGGAATATCCAGTCTGCCCGTCTCCCATCACTCTGTGTATATCTCAGGGATATCCAGTCCGCCCGTCTCCCATAACTCTGTGTATACCTCAGGTATATCCAGTCTGCCCATCTCCCATCACTCTGTGTATACCTCAGGGACATCCAGTCTGTCCGTCTCCCATGACTCTATGTATATCTCAGGGATATCCAGTCTGCCCGTCTCCCATCAGCCTGTGTATATCTCTGGAATATGCAGTCTGCCCATCTCCCATCAATCTGTAATATATCTCACGTATATCCAGTCCGAGCATCTGCCATCACTCTGTGTATATCGCAGGAATATGCAGTCTGCCGGTCTCCCATCACTCTGTGTATATCTCAGGAATATCCAGTCTGCCCGTCTCCCATCACTCTGTGCATATCTCAGGGATATCCAGTCTGCCCCTCTATCATCACTCTGTGTATATCTCTGGGATATCCAGTCTGCCCATCTCCCATCAATCTGTACTATATCTCACATATATCCAGTCTGTCCGACTCCCATCACTCTGTGTACATCTGAGGGATATCCAGTCTGCCCCTCTCCCATCACTCTCTGTATATGTCTGGGATATCCAGTCTGCCCGTCTCCCATCACCCTGTGTATATCTCAGGGGTATCCAGTCTGCCCCTCTCCCATCACTCTGTGTATATCTCTGGGATATCCAGTCTGCCCATCTTCCATCACTCTGTACTATATCTCACGTATATCAAGTCTGTGCATCTCCCATCACTCTGTGTATATCTGAGGAATATCCAGTCTGCCCGTCTCCCATCACTCTGTGTATATCTCAGGGCTATCCAGTGTGCCCGTCTCCCATCACTCTGTGTATATCTCAGGGATATCCAATCTGCCCGTCTCCGATCACTCTTGGTATATCTCAGGAATATCCCGTCTGCCCGTCTCCCATCACTCTGTGTATATCTCAGGGATATCCAGTCAGGGCAGCTCAAACACTCTGTGTATATCTGAGGGATATCAAGTCTGCCCGTCTCACATCACTCTGTGTTAAACCTCAGGGATATCCAGGCTGCCCATCTCCGAACACTCTGTGTATAACTCAGGGAAATCCAGCCTTCCCACCTCCCATCACTCTTGTATATCTCAGGGATATCCAGTCTGCCCGTCTCCCATCACTCTGTGAATATCTCAGGGATATCCAGGCTGCCTGTTTCCCATAACTGTGTGTATATCTCAGGGATATCCAGACAGCCCATATCCCATCACTCTGTGGATATTTCAGAAATATCCAGTCTGCCCGTCTCCCATCACTCTGTGTATATCTCAGGAATATACAGTCTGCCCGTCTCCCATCACTCAGTGCATATCTCAGGGATATCCAGTCTGCCCGTCTCCCATAACTCTGTGTATACCTCAGGGATATCCAGTCTACCCGTCTCACATCACTCTGTGTATACCTCAGGGACATCCAGTCTGCCCGTCTCCCATCACTCTATGTATATCTCAGGGATATCCAGTCTGCCCGTCTCGCATCAGCCTGTGTATATCTCAGGGATATCCAGTTTGCCCATCTCCCATCACTCTGTGTATATATCAGGAATATCCAGTCTGCACGACTCCCATCACTCTATGTTCATCTCAGGGAAGTCCAGTCTGCCCCTCTACCATTACTCTGTGTATATCTCTGGGAGATCCAGTCTGCCCATCTCCCATCAATCTGTAATATAACTCACGTATATCCAGTCCGAGCATCTGCCATCACTCTGTGTATATCTCAGGAATATCCAGTCTGCCCGTCTCCCATCACTCTGTGTACATCTCAGGGATATCCAGTCTGCCCCTCTATCATCACTCTGTGTATATCTCTGGGATATCCAGTCTGCCCATCTCCCATCAATCTGTACTATATCTCACATATATCCAGTCTGAGCATCTCCCATCACTCTGTGTATATCTCAGGAATATCCAGTCTGCCGGTCTCCCATCACTCTGTGCATATCACAGGAATATCCAGTCTGCCCGTCTCCCATAACTCTGCGTATATCTCAGGGATATCCAGTCTGCCGTATCCCATCACTCTGTGTATATCTCAGGGATATCCAGTCTGCCCATCTCCCATCACCCTGTGTATATCTGAGGGATATCCAGTTTGCCATTCTCCTATAACTCTGTGTATATCTCAGGAATATCCAGTCTGCCCGACTCCCATCACTCCGTGTACATCTGAGGGATATCCAGTCTGCCCCTCTCCCATCACTCTGTGCATATCTCTGGGATATCCAGTCTGCCCATCTTCCATCACTCTGTACTATATCTCACGTATATCCAGTCTGTGCATCTCCCATCACTCTCTTTGTATCTGAGGAATATCCAGTCTGCCCGTCTCCCATCACTCTGTGAATATCTCGGGGATATCCAGGCTGCCTGTTTCCCATCACTGTGTGTATATCTCAGGGATATCCAGTCTGCCCATATCCCATCACTCTGTGGATATATCAGGAATATCCAGTCTGCCCGTCTCCCATCACTCTGTGTATATCTCAGGAATATCCAGTCTGCCCGTCTCCCATCACTCTGTGTATATCTCAGGGATATCCAGTCTGCCCGTCTCGCATAACTCTGTGTATACCTCAGGGATATCCAGTCTGCCCGTCTCCCATCACTCTGTGTATACCTCAGGGAAATCCAGTTTGCCCGTCTCCCATCACTCTATGTATATCTCAGGGATATCCAGTCTGCCCGTCTCCCATCACCCTGTGTATATCTCAGGGATATCCAGTCTGCCCATCTTCCATCACTCTGTACTATATGTCACGTACATCCAGTCTGAGCATCTCCCACCACTCTGTGTATATCTGAGGAATATCCAGTCTGCCCGTCTCCCATCACTCTGTGTATATCTCAGGGATATCCAGTCTGCCCATCTCCCATCACTCTGCGTATATCACAGGGAAATCCAGCCTGCCCACCTCCCATCACTCTTGTATATCTCAGGGATATGCATTCTGCCCGTCTCCCATAACTCTGTGTATACCTCAGGGATATCCAGTCTGCCCGTATCCCATCACTCTGTGTATATCTCAGGGATATCCAGTCTGCCCGACTCCCATCACTCTGTTTTCATCTCAGGGATATCCAGTCTGCCCCTCTACCATCACTCTGTGTATATCTCTGGGATATCCATTCTGCCCATCTCCCATCACTCTGTACTATATCTCACATATATCCAGTCTGAGCATCACCCATCGCTCTGTTTTTCTATCTCAGGAATATCCAGTCTGCCGGTCTCCCATCACTCTGTGAAAATGTCAGGAATATCCAGTCTGCCCGTCTCCCATCACTCTGTGTATATCTCTGGGATATCCAGTCGGACCGTCTCCCATCACTCAGTGTATACCTCAGGGACATCCAGTCTGCCCGTCTACCGTCATGCTGTGTATATCTCAGGAATATCCAGTCTGCCCGTCTCCCATCACTCTGTGTATATCTCAGGAATATCCAGTCTGCCCGACTCCCATCACTCTGTGTTCATCTCAGGGATGTCCAGTCTGCCCCTCTACCATCGCTCTGTGTATATCTCTGGGATATCCAGTCTGCCCATCTCCCATCAATCTGTACTATATCTCAGGTATATCCAGTCTGAGCATCTCCCATCACTCTGTGTATATCTCAGGAATAACCAGTCTGCCGGTCTCCCATCACTCTGTGTATATCTCAGGAATATCCAGTCTGCCCGTCTCCCATCACTCTGTGCACATCTCAGGGATATCCAGTCTGCCCCTCTATCATCACTCTGTGTATATCTCTGGGATATCCAGTCTGCCCATCTCCCATCAATCTGTACTATATCTCACATATATCCAGTCTGCCCGACTCCCATCACTCTGTGTACATCTGAGGGATATCCAGTCTGCCCCTCTCCCATCACTCTCTGTATATGTCTGGGATATCCAGTCTGCCCGTCTCCCATCACCCTGTGTATATCTCAGGGATATCCAGTCTGCCCCTCTCCCATCACTCTGTGTATATCTCTGGGATATCCAGTCTGCCCATCTTCCATCACTCTGTACTATATCTCACGTATATCAAGTCTGTGCATCTCCCATCACTCTGTGTATATCTGAGGAATATCCAGTCTGCCCGTCTCCCATCACTCTGTGTATATCTCAGGGATATCCAGTCTGCCCATCTCCCATCACTCTGCGTATATCACAGGGAAATCCAGCCTGCCCACCTCCCATCACTCTTGTATATTTCAGGGATATCTAGTCTTCCCATCTCCCATCACTCTGTCTATATCTCAGGAATATCCAGTCTGCCCGTCTCCCATCACTCTGTACATATCTCAGGGCTATCCAGTGTGCCCGTCTCCCATCACTCTGTGTATATCTCAGGGATATCCAGTCAGGGCAGCTCAAACACTCTGTGAATATCTGAGGGATATCAAGTCTGCCCGTCTCACATCACTCTGTGTTAAACCTCAGGGATATCCAGGCTGCCCGACTCCGAACACTCTGTGTATAACTCAGGGAAATCCAGCCTTCCCACCTCCCATCACTCTTGTATATCTCAGGGATATCCAGTCTGCCCGTCTCCCATCACTCTGTGTACATCTCAGGGATATCCAGTCTGCCCCTCTATCATCACTCTGCGTATATCTCTGGGATATCCAGTCTGCCCATCTCCCATCAATCTGTACTATATCTCACATATATCCAGTCTGAGCATCTCCCATCACTCTGTGTATATCTCAGGAATATCCAGTCTGCCGGTCTCCCATCACTCTGTGCATATCACAGGAATATCCAGTCTGCCCGTCTCCCATAACTCTGCGTATACCTCAGGGATATCCAGTCTGCCGTATCCCATCACTCTGTGTATATCTCAGGGATATCCAGTCTGCCCATCTCCCATCACCCTGTGTATATCTGAGGGATATCCAGTTTGCCATTCTCCTATAACTCTGTGTATATCTCAGGAATATCCAGTCTGCCTGACTCCCATCACTCCGTGTACATCTGAGGGATATCCAGTCTGCCCCTCTCCCATCACTCTGTGCATATCTCTGGGATATCCAGTCTGCCCATCTTCCATCACTCTGTACTATATCTCACGTATATCCAGTCTGTGCATCTCCCATCACTCTCTTTGTATCTGAGGAATATCCAGTCTGCCCGTCTCCCATCACTCTGTGAATATCTCGGGGATATCCAGGCTGCCTGTTTCCCATCACTGTGTGTATATCTCAGGGATATCCAGTCTGCCCATATCCCATCACTCTGTGGATATATCAGGAATATCCAGTCTGCCCGTCTCCCATCACTCTGTGTATATCTCAGGAATATCCAGTCTGCCCGTCTCCCATCACTCTGTGTATACCTCAGGGATATCCAGTCTGCCCGTATCCCATCACTCTGTGTATATCTCAGGGATATCCAGTCTGCCCATCTCCCATCACCCTGTGTATATCTGAGGGATATCCAGTTTGACCATCTCCTATCACTCTGTGTATATCTCCGGAATATCCAGTCTGCCCGACTCTCATCACTCTGTGTACATCGCAGGGATATCCAGTCTGCCCCTCTCCCATCACTCTGTGCATATCTCTGGGATATCCAGTCTGCCCAACTTCCATCACTCTGTACTATATCTCACGTATATCCAGTCTGAGCATCTCCCATCAATCTGTGTATACCTCAGGGACATCCAGTCTGCACGTCTCCCATCACTCTATGTATATCTCAGGGATATCCAGTCTGCCCGTCTCCCATCACCCTGTGTATATCTCAGGGTATACAGCTTGCCCATCTCCCATCACTCTGTGTATATCTCAGGAATATCCAGTCTGCCCGACTGACATCACTCTGTGTGCATCTGAGGGATATCCAGTCTGCCCCTCTATCATCACTCTGTGTATATCTCTGGGATATCCAGTCTGCCCATCTTCCATCACTCTGTACTATATCTCAGGTATATCCAGTCTGAGCATCTCCCATCACTCTGTGTATATCTGAGGAATATCCAGTCTGCCCGTCTCCCATCAATCTGTACATATCTCAGGGATATCCAGTGTGCCCGTCTCCCATCACTCTGTGTATATCTCATGGATATCCAATCTGCCCGTCTCCGATCACTCTTGGTATATCTCAAGAATATCCAGTCTGCCGGTCTCCCATCACTCTGTGTCTATCTCAGGGATATACAGTTTGCCCATCTCCCATCACTCTGTGTATATCTCAGAAATATCCAGTCTGCCCGACTCCCATCTCTCTGGGTACATCTCAGGGATATCCAGTCTGCCCCTCTCCCATCACTCTGTGTATATCTCTGGGATATCCAGTCTGCCCATCTTCCATCACTCTGTACTATATGTCACGTATATCCAGTCTGAGCATCTCCCATCACTCTGTGTATATCTGAGGAATATCCAGTCTGCCCGTCTCCCATCACTCTGTGTATATCTCAGGGATATCCAGTCTGCCCATCTCCCATCACTCTGCGTATATCACAGGGAACTCCAGCCTGCCCACATCCCATCACTCTTGTATATCTCAGGGATATGCATTCTGCCCGTCTCCCATAACTCTGTGTATACCTCAGGGATATCCAGTCTGCCCGTATCCCATCACTCTGTGTATATCTCAGGGATATCCAGTCTGCCCGACTCCCATCACTCTGTGTTCATCTCAGGGATATCCAGTCTGCCCCTCTACCATCACTCTGTGTATATCTCTGGGATATCCATTCTGCCCATCTCCCATCACTCTGTACTATATCTCACATATATCCAGTCTGAGCATCACCCATCACTCTGTGTATATCTCAGGAATATCCAGTCTGCCGGTCTCCATCACTCTGTGTATATCTCAGGAATATCCAGTCTGCCCGTCTCCCATCACTCTGTGTATATCTCAGGAATATCCAGTCTGCCCGACTCCCATCACTCTGTGTTCATCTCAGGGATGTCCAGTCTGCCCCTCTACCATCACTCTGTGTATATCTCTGGGATATCCAGTCTGCCCATCTCCCATCAATCTGTACTATATCTCACGTATATCCAGTCTGAGCATCTCCCATCACTCTGTGTATATCTCAGGAATAACCAGTCTGCCGGTCTCCCATCACTTTGTGTATATCAGAGGAATATCCAGTCTGCCCGTCTCCCATCACTCTGTGTATATCTCAGGGATATCCAGTCCGCCCGTCTCCCATAACTCTGTGTATACCTCAGGTATATCCAGTCTGCCCATCTCCCATCACTCTGTGTATACCTCAGGGACATCCAGTCTGCCCGTCTCCCATGACTCTATGTATATCTCAGGGATATCCAGTCTGCCCGTCTCCCATCACTCTGTGTACATCTCAGGGATATCCAGTCTGCCCCTTTATCATCACCCTCTGTGTATCTCTGGGATATCCAGTCTGCCCAACTCCCATCACTCTGTACGATGTCTCACATATATCCAGTCTGAGCATCTTCCATCACTCTGTGTATATCTCAGGAATATCCAGTCTGCCGGTCTCCCATCACTCTGTGTATATGACAGGAATATCCAGTCTGCCTGTCTCCCATCACTCTGTGTATATCTCAGGGATATGCAGTCTGCCCGTCTCCCATAACTCTGTGTATATCTCAGGGATATCCAGTCTGCCCATCTCCCATCACCCTGTGTATATCTGAGGGATATCCAGTTTGACCATCTCCTATCACTCTGTGTATATCTCCGGAATATCCAGTCTGCCCGACTCCCATCACTCTGTGTACATCGCAATGATATCCAGTCTGCCCCTCTCCCATCACTCTGTGCATATCTCTGGGATATCCAGTCTGCCCAACTTCCATCACTCTGTACTATATCTCACGTATATCCAGTCTGAGCATCTCCCATCAATCTGTGTATACCTCAGGGACATCCAGTCTGCACGTCTCCCATCACTCTATGTATATCTCAGGGATATCCAGTCTGCCCGTCTCCCATCACCCTGTGTATATCTCAGGGTATACAGCTTGCCCATCTCCCATCACTCTGTGTATATCTCAGGAATATCCAGTCTGCCCGACTGACATCACTCTGTGTGCATCTGAGGGATATCCAGTCTGCCCCCTCTATCATCACTCTGTGTATATCTCTGGGATATCCAGTCTGCCCATCTTCCATCACTCTGTACTATATCTCAGGTATATCCAGTCTGAGCATCTCCCATCACTCTGTGTATATCTGAGGAATATCCAGTCTGCCCGTCTCCCATCAATCTGTACATATCTCAGGGATATCCAGTGTGCCCGTCTCCCATCACTCTGTGTATATCTCATGGATATCCAATCTGCCCGTCTCCGATCACTCTTGGTATATCTCAAGAATATCCAGTCTGCCGGTCTCCCATCACTCTGTGCCTATCTCAGGGATATACAGTTTGCCCATCTCCCATCACTCTGTGTATATCTCAGAAATATCCAGTCTGCCCGACTCCCATCTCTCTGGGTACATCTCAGGGATATCCAGTCTGCCCTCTCCCATCACTCTGTGTATATCTCTGGGATATCCAGTCTGCCCATCTTCCATCACTCTGTACTATATGTCACGTATATCCAGTCTGAGCATCTCCCATCACTCTGTGTATATCTGAGGAATATCCAGTCTGCCCGTCTCCCATCACTCTGTGTATATCTCAGGGATACCCAGTCTGCCCATCTCCCATCACTCTGCGTATATCACAGGGAACTCCAGCCTGCCCACATCCCATCACTCTTGTATATCTCAGGGATATCTAGTCTTCCCGTCTCCCATCACTCTGTGTATATCTCAGGGATATGCATTCTGCCCGTCTCCCATAACTCTGTGTATACCTCAGGGATATCCAGTCTGCCCGTATCCCATCACTCTGTGTATATCTCAGGGATATCCAGTCTGCCCGACTCCCATCACTCTGTGTTCATCTCAGGGATATCCAGTCTGCCCCTCTACCATCACTCTGTGTATATCTCTGGGATATCCATTCTGCCCATCTCCCATCACTCTGTACTATATCTCACATATATCCAGTCTGAGCATCACCCATCACTCTGTGTATATCTCAGGAATATCCAGTCTGCCGGTCTCCCATCACTCTGTGTATATGTCAGGAATATCCAGCCTGCCCGTCTACCGTCATGCTGTATATATCTCAGGAATATCCAGTCTGCCCGTCTCCCATCACTCTGTGTATATCTCAGGAATATCCAGTCTGCCCGACTCCCATCACTCTGTGTTCATCTCAGGGATGTCCAGTCTGCACCTCTACCATCACTCTGTGTATATCTCTGGGATATCCAGTCTGCCCATCTCCCATCAATCTGTACTATATCTCACGTATATCCAGTCTGAGCATCTCCCATCACTCTGTGTATATCTCAGGAATAACCAGTCTGCCGGTCTCCCATCACTCTGTGTATATCTCAGGAATATCCAGTCTGCCCGTCTCCCATCACTCTGTGTATATCTCAGGGATATCCAGTCCGCCCGTCTCCCATAACTCTGTGTATACCTCAGGTATATCCAGTCTGCCCATCTCCCATCACTCTGTGTATACCTCAGGGACATCCAGTCTGTCCGTCTCCCATGACTCTATGTATATCTCAGGGATATCCAGTCTGCCCGTCTCCCATCAGCCTGTGTATATCTCTGGAAGATGCAGTCTGCCCATCTCCCATCAATCTGTAATATATCTCACGTATATCCAGTCCGAGCATCTGCCATCACTCTGTGTATATCGCAGGAATATGCAGTCTGCCGGTCTCCCATCACTCTGTGTATATCTCAGGAATATCCAGTCTGCCCGTCTCCCATCACTCTGTGCATATCTCAGGGATATCCAGTTTGCCCATCTCCCATCACTCTGTGTATATATCAGGAATATCCAGTCTGAGCATCTCCCATCACTCTGTGTATATCTGAGGAATATCCAGTCTGCCCGTCTCCCATCACTCTGTGTACATCTGAGGGATATCCAGTCTGCCCTCTCCCATCACTCTCTGTATATGTCTGGGATATCCAGTCTGCCCGTCTCCCATCACCCTGTGTATATCTCAGGGATATCCAGTCTGCCCCTCTCCCATCATTCTGTGTATATCTCTGGGATATCCAGTCTGCCCATCTTCCATCACTCTGTACTATATCTCACGTATATCAAGTCTGTGCATCTCCCATCACTCTGTGTATATCTGAGGAATATCCAGTCTGCCCGTCTCCCATCACTCTGTGTATATCTCAGGGATATCCAATCTGCCCGTCTCCGATCACTCTTGGTATATCTCAGGAATATCCCGTCTGCCCGTCTCCCATCACTCTGTGTATATCTCAGGGATATCCAGTCAGGGCAGCTCAAACACTCTGTGTATATCTGAGGGATATCAAGTCTGCCCGTCTCACATCACTCTGTGTTAAACCTCAGGGATATCCAGGCTGCCCATCTCCGAACACTCTGTGTATAACTCAGGGAAATCCAGCCTTCCCACCTCCCATCACTCTTGTATATCTCAGGGATATCCAGTCTGCCCGTCTCCCATCACTCTGTGAATATCTCAGGGATATCCAGGCTGCCTGTTTCCCATAACTGTGTGTATATCTCAGGGATATCCAGACAGCCCATATCCCATCACTCTGTGGATATCTCAGAAATACCCAGTCTGCCCGTCTCCCATCACTCTGTGTGTATCTCAGGAATATACAGTCTGCCCGTCTCCCATCACTCAGTGCATATCTCAGGGATATCCAGTCTGCCCGTCTCCCATAACTCTGTGTATACCTCAGGGATATCCAGTCTGCCCGTCTCACATCACTCTGTGTATACCTCAGGGACATCCAGTCTGCCCGTCTCCCATCACTCTATGTATATCTCAGGGATATCCAGTCTGCCCGTCTCCCATCAGCCTGTGTATATCTCAGGGATATCCAGTTTGCCCATCTCCCATCACTCTGTGTATATATCAGGAATATCCAGTCTGCACGACTCCCATCACTCTATGTTCATCTCAGGGAAGTCCAGTCTGCCCCTCTACCATTACTCTGTGTATATCTCTGGGAGATCCAGTCTGCCCATCTCCCATCAATCTGTAATATAACTCACGTATATCCAGTCCGAGCATCTGCCATCACTCTGTGTATATCTCAGGAATATCCAGTCTGCCCGTCTCCCATCACTCTGTGTACATCTCAGGGATATCCAGTCTGCCCCTCTATCATCACTCTGTGTATATCTCTGGGATATCCAGTCTGCCCATCTCCCATCAATCTGTACTATATCTCACATATATCCAGTCTGAGCATCTCCCATCACTCTGTGTATATCTCAGGAATATCCAGTCTGCCGCTCTCCCATCACTCTGTGCATATCACAGGAATATCCAGTCTGCCCGTCTCCCATAACTCTGCGTATATCTCAGGGATATCCAGTCTGCCGTATCACATCACTCTGTGTATATCTCAGGGATATCCAGTCTGCCCATCTCCCATCACCCTGTGTATATCTGAGGGATATCCAGTTTGCCATTCTCCTATAACTCTGTGTATATCTCAGGAATATCCAGTCTGCCCGACTCCCATCACTCTGTGAATATCTCGGGGATATCCAGGCTGCCTGTTTCCCATCACTGTGTGTATATCTCAGGGATATCCAGTCTGCCCATATCCCATCACTCTGTGGATATATCAGGAATATCCAGTCTGCCCGTCTCCCATCACTCTGTGTATATCTCAGGAATATCCAGTCTGCCCGTCTCCCATCACTCTGTGTATATCTCAGGGATATCCAGTCTGCCCGTCTCGCATAACTCTGTGTATACCTCAGGGAAATCCAGTTTGCCCGTCTCCCATCACTCTATGTATATCTCAGGGATATCCAGTCTGCCCGTCTCCCATCACCCTGTGTATATCTCAGGGATATCCAGTCTGCCCATCTTCCATCACTCTGTACTATATGTCACGTACATCCAGTCTGAGCATCTCCCACCACTCTGTGTATATCTGAGGAATATCCAGTCTGCCCGTCTCCCATCACTCTGTGTATATCTCAGGGATATCCAGTCTGCCCATCTCCCATCACTCTGCGTATATCACAGGGAAATCCAGCCTGCCCACCTCCCATCACTCTTGTATATCTCAGGGATATATAGTCTTCCCGTCTCCCATCACTCTGTGTATATCTCAGGGATATGCATTCTGCCCGTCTCCCATAACTCTGTGTATACCTCAGGGATATCCAGTCTGCCGGTCTCCCATCACTGTGTGAAAATGTCAGGAATATCCAGTCTGCCCGTCTCCCATCACTCTGTGTATATCTCTGGGATATCCAGTCGGACCGTCTCCCATCACTCAGTGTATACCTCAGGGACATCCAGTCTGCCCGTCTACCGTCATGCTGTGTATATCTCAGGAATATCCAGTCTGCCCGTCTCCCATCACTCTGTGTATATCTCAGGAATATCCAGTCTGCCCGACTCCCATCACTCTGTGTTCATCTCAGGGATGTCCAGTCTGCCCCTCTACCATCACTCTGTGTATATCTCTGGGATATCCAGTCTACCCATCTCCCATCAATCTGTACTATATCTCACGTATATCCAGTCTGAGCATCTCCCATCACTCTGTGTATATCTCAGGAATAACCAGTCTGCCGGTCTCCCATCACTCTGTGTATATCTCAGGAATATCCAGTCTGCCCGTCTCCCATCACTCTGTGTATATCTCAGGGATATCCAGTCCGCCCGTCTCCCATAACTCTGTGTATACCTCAGGGATATCCAGTCTGCCCGTCTCCCATCACTCTATGTATATCTCAGGGATATCCAGTCTGCCCGTCTCCCATCAGCCTGTGTATATCTCTGGAATGTGCAGTCTGCCCATCTCCCATCAATCTGTATTATATCTCACGTATATCCAGTCCGAGCATCTGCCATCACTCTGTGTATATCGCAGGAATATGCAGTCTGCCGGTCTCCCATCACTCTGTGTATATCTCAGGAATATACAGTCTGCCCGTCTCCCATCACTCTGTGCACATCTCAGGGATATCCAGTCTGCCCCTCTATCATCACTCTGTGTATATCTCTGGGATATCCAGTCTGCCCATCTCCCATCAATCTGTACTATATCTCACATATATCCAGTCTGTCCGACTCCCATCACTCTGTGTACATCTGAGGGATATCCAGTCTGCCCCTCTCCCTTCACTCTCTGTATATGTCTGGGATATCCAGTCTGCCCGTCTCCCATCACCCTGTGTATATCTCAGGGATATCCAGTCTGCCCCTCTCCCATCACTCTGTGTATATCTCTGGGATATCCAGTCTGCCCATCTTCCATCACTCTGTACTATATCTCACGTATATCAAGTCTGTGCATCTCCCATCACTCTGTGTATATCTGAGGAATATCCAGTCTGCCCGTCTCCCATCACTCTGTGTATATCTCAGGGATATCCAGTCTGCCCATCTCCCATCACTCTGCGTATATCACAGGGAAATCCAGCCTGCCCACCTCCCATCACTCTTGTATATTTCAGGGATATCTAGTCTTCCCATCTCCCATCACTCTGTCTATATCTCAGGAATATCCAGTCTGCCCGTCTCCCATCACTCTGTACATATCTCAGGGCTATCCAGTGTGCCCGTCTCCCATCACTCTGTGTATATCTCAGGGATATCCAGTCAGGGCAGCTCAAACACTCTGTGAATATCTGAGGGATATCAAGTCTGCCCGTCTCACATCACTCTGTGTTAAACCTCAGGGATATCCAGGCTGCCCGACTCCGAACACACTGTGTATAACTCAGGGAAATCCAGCCTTCCCACCTCCCATCACTCTTGTATATCTCAGGGATATCCAGTCTGCCCGTCTCCCATCACTCTGTGTATATCTCTGGGATATCCAGTCTGCCCATCTCCCATCAATCTGTACTATATCTCACATATATCCAGTCTGAGCATCTCCCATCACTCTGTGTATATCTCAGGAATATCCAGTCTGCCGTATCCCATCACTCTGTGTATATCTCAGGGATATCCAGTCTGCCCATCTCCCATCACCCTGTGTATATCTGAGGGATATCCAGTTTGCCATTCTCCTATAACTCTGTGTATATCTCAGGAATATCCAGTCTGCCCGACTCCCATCACTCCGTGTACATCTGAGGGATATCCAGTCTGCCCCTCTCCCATCACTCTGTGCATATCTCTGGGATATCCAGTCTGCCCATCTTCCATCACTCTGTACTATATCTCACGTATATCCAGTCTGTGCATCTCCCATCACTCTCTTTGTATCTGAGGAATATCCAGTCTGCCCGTCTCCCATCACTCTGTGAATATCTCGGGGATATCCAGGCTGCCTGTTTCCTATCACTGTGTGTATATCTCAGGGATATCCAGTCTGCCCATATCCCATCACTCTGTGGATATATCAGGAATATCCAGTCTGCCCGTCTCCCATCACTCTGTGTATATCTCAGGAATATCCAGTCTGCCCGTCTCCCATCACTCTGTGTATATCTCAGGGATATCCAGTCTGCCCGTCTCCCATAACTCTGTGTATACCTCAGGGATATCCAGTCTGCCCGTATCCCATCACTCTGTGTATATCTCAGGAATATCCAGTCTGCCCGACTCCCATCACTCTGTTTTCATCTCACGGATATCCAGTCTGCCCCTCTACCATCACTCTGTGTATATCTCTGGGATATCCATTCTGCCCATCTCCCATCACTCTGTACTATATCTCACATATATCCAGTCTGAGCATCACCCATCACTCTGTGTATATCTCAGGAATATCCAGTCTGCCGGTCTCCCATCACTCTGTGAAAATGTCAGGAATATCCAGTCTGCCCGTCTCCCATCACTCTGTGTATATCTCTGGGATATCCAGTCGGACCGTCTCCCATCACTCAGTGTATACCTCAGGGACATCCAGTCTGCCCGTCTACCGTCATGCTGTGTATATCTCAGGAATATCCAGTCTGCCCGTCTCCCATCACTCTGTGTATATCTCAGGAATATCCAGTCTGCCCGACTCCCATCACTCTGTGTTCATCTCAGGGATGTCCAGTCTGCCCCTCTACCATCACTCTGTGTATATCTCTGGGATATCCAGTCTGCCGATCTCCCATCAATCTGTACTATATCTCACGTATATCCAGTCTGAGCATCTCCCATCACTCTGTGTATATCTCAGGAATAACCAGTCTGCCGGTCTCCCATCACTCTGTGTATATCTCAGGAATATCCAGTCTGCCCGTCTCCCATCACTCTGTGTATATCTCAGGGATATCCAGTCCGCCCGTCTCCCATCACTCTGTGCACATCTCAGGGATATCCAGTCTGCCCCTCTATCATCACTCTGTGTATATCTCTGGGATATCCAGTCTGCCCATCTCCCATCAATCTGTACTATATCTCACATATATCCAGTCTGTCCAACTCCCATCACTCTGTGTACATCTGAGGCATATCCAGTCTGCCCCTCTCCCATCACTCTCTGTATATGTCTGGGATATCCAGTCTGCCCGTCTCCCATCACCCTGTGTATATCTCAGGGATATCGAGTCTGCCCCTCTCCCATCACTCTGTGTATATCTCTGGGATATCCAGTCTGCCCATCTTCCATCACTCTGTACTATATCTCACGTATATCAAGTCTGTGCATCTCCCATCACTCTGTGTATATCTGAGGAATATCCAGTCTGCCCGTCTCCCATCACTCTGTGTATATCTCAGGGATATCCAGTCTGCCCATCTCCCATCACTCTGCGTATATCACAGGGAAATCCAGCCTGCCCACCTCCCATCACTCTTGTATATTTCAGGGATATCTAGTCTTCCCATCTCCCATCACTCTGTCTATATCTCAGGAATATCCAGTCTGCCCGTCTCCCATCACTCTGTACATATCTCAGGGCTATCCAGTGTGCCCGTCTCCCATCACTCTGTGTATATCTCAGGGATATCCAGTCAGGGCAGCTCAAACACTCTGTGAATATCTGAGGGATATCAAGTCTGCCCGTCTCACATCACTCTGTGTTAAACCTCAGGGATATCCAGGCTGCCCGACTCCGAACACTCTGTGTATAACTCAGGGAAATCCAGCCTTCCCACCTCCCATCACTCTTGTATATCTCAGGGATATCCAGTCTGCCCGTCTCCCATCACTCTGTGTACATCTCAGGGATATCCAGTCTGCCCCTCTATCATCACTCTGTGTATATCTCTGGGATATCCAGTCTGCCCATCTCCCATCAATCTGTACTATATCTCACATATATCCAGTCTGAGCATCTCCCATCACTCTGTGTATATCTCAGGAATATCCAGTCTGCCGGTCTCCCATCACTCTGTGCATATCACAGGAATATCCAGTCTGCCCGTCTCCCATAACTCTGCGTATATCTCAGGGATATCCAGTCTGCCGTATCCCATCACTCTGTGTATATCTCAGGGATATCCAGTCTGCCCATCTCCCATCACCCTGTGTATATCTGAGGGATATCCAGTTTGCCATTCTCCTATAACTCTGTGTATATCTCAGGAATATCCAGTCTGCCCGACTCCCATCACTCCGTGTACATCTGAGGGATATCCAGTCTGCCCCTCTCCCATCACTCTGTGCATATCTCTGGGATATCCAGTCTGCCCATCTTCCATCACTCTGTACTATATCTCACGTATATCCAGTCTGTGCATCTCCCATCACTCTCTTTGTATCTGAGGAATATCCAGTCTGCCCGTCTCCCATCACTCTGTGAATATCTCGGGGATATCCAGGCTGCCTGTTTCCCATCACTGTGTGTATATCTCAGGGATATCCAGTCTGCCCATATCCCATCACTCTGTGGATATATCAGGAATATCCAGTCTGCCCGTCTCCCATCACTCTGTGTATATCTCAGGAATATCCAGTCTGCCCGTCTCCCATCACTCTGTGTATATCTCAGGGATATCCAGTCTGCCCGTCTCGCATAACTCTGTGTATACCTCAGGGATATCCAGTCTGCCCGTCTCCCATCACTCTGTGTATACCTCAGGGAAATCCAGTTTGCCCGTCTCCCATCACTCTATGTATATCTCAGGGATATCCAGTCTGCCCGTCTCCCATCACCCTGTGTATATCTCAGGGATATCCAGTCTGCCCATCTTCCATCACTCTGTACTATATGTCACGTACATCCAGTCTGAGCATCTCCCACCACTCTGTGTATATCTGAGGAATATCCAGTCTACCCGTCTCCCATCACTCTGTGTATATCTCAGGGTTATCCAGTCTGCCCATCTCCCATCACTCTGCGTATATCACAGGGAAATCCAGCCTGCCCACCTCCCATCACTCTTGTATATCTCAGGGATATCTAGTCTTCCCGTCTCCCATCACTCTGTGTATATCTCAGGGATATGCATTCTGCCCGTCTCCCATAACTCTGTGTATACCTCAGGGATATCCAGTCTGCCCGTATCCCATCACTCTGTGTATATCTCAGGGATATCCAGTCTGCCCGACTCCCATCACTCTGTTTTCATCTCAGGGATATCCAGTCTGCCCCTCTACCATCACTCTGTGTATATCTCTGGGATATCCATTCTGCCCATCTCCCATCACTCTGTACTATATCTCAGATATATCCAGTCTGAGCATCACCCATCACTCTGTGTATATCTCAGGAATATCCAGTCTGCCGGTCTCCCATCACTCTGTGAAAATGTCAGGAATATCCAGTCTGCCCGTCTCCCAACACTCTGTGTATATCTCTGGGATATCCAGTCTGCCCGACTCCCATCACTCTGTGTTCATCTCAGGGATGTCCAGTCTGCCCCTCTACCATCACTCTGTGTATATCTCTGGGATATCCAGTCTGCCCATCTCCCATCAATCTGTACTATATCTCACGTATATCCAGTCTGAGCATCTCCCATCACTCTGTGTATATCTCAGGAATAACCAGTCTGCCGGTCTCCCATCACTCTGTGTATATCTCAGGAATATCCAGTCTGCCCGTCTCCCATCACTCTGTGTATATCTCAGGGATATCCAGTCCGCCCGTCTCCCATAACTCTGTGTATACCTCAGGGATATCCAGTCTGCCCATCTCCCATCACTCTGTGTATACCTCAGGGACATCCAGTCTGCCCATCTCCCATGACTCTATGTATATCTCAGGGATATCCAGTCTGCCCGTCTCCCATCAGCCTGTGTATATCTCTGGAATGTGCAGTCTGCCCATCTCCCATCAATCTGTATTATATCTCACGTATATCCAGTCCGAGCATCTGCCATCACTCTGTGTATATCGCAGGAATATGCAGTCTGCCGGTCTCCCATCACTCTGTGTATATCTCAGGAATATACAGTCTGCCCGTCTCCCATCACTCTGTGCACATCTCAGGGATATCCAGTCTGCCCCTCTATCATCACTCTGTGTATATCTCTGGGATATCCAGTCTGCCCATCTCCCATCAATCTGTACTATATCTCACATATATCCAGTCTGCCCGACTCCCATCACTCTGTGTACATCTGAGGGATATCCAGTCTGCCCCTCTCCCATCACTCTCTGTATATGTCTGGGATATCCAGTCTGCCCGTCTCCCATCACCCTGTGTATATCTCAGGGATATCCAGTCTGCCCCTCTCCCATCACTCTGTGTATATCTCTGGGATATCCAGTCTGCCCATCTTCCATCACTCTGTACTATATCTCACGTATATCAAGTCTGTGCATCTCCCATCACTCTGCGTATATCACAGGGAAATCCAGCCTGCCCACCTCCCATCACTCTTGTATATTTCAGGGATATCTAGTCTTCCCATCTCCCATCACTCTGTCTATATCTCAGGAATATCCAGTCTGCCCGTCTCCCATCACTCTGTACATATCTCAGGGCTATCCAGTGTGCCCGTCTCCCATCACTCTGTGTATATCTCAGGGATATCCAGTCAGGGCAGCTCAAACACTCTGTGAATATCTGAGGGATATCAAGTCTGCCCGTCTCACATCACTCTGTGTTAAACCTCAGGGATATCCAGGCTGCCCGACTCCGAACACACTGTGTATAACTCAGGGAAATCCAGCCTTCCCACCTCCCATCACTCTTGTATATCTCAGGGATATCCAGTCTGCCCGTCTCCCATCACTCTGTGTACATCTCAGGGATATCCAGTCTGCCCCTCTATCATCACTCTGTGTATATCTCTGGGATATCCAGTCTGCCCATCTCCCATCAATCTGTACTATATCTCACATATATCCAGTCTGAGCATCTCCCATCACTCTGTGTATATCTCAGGAATATCCAGTCTGCCGGTCTCCCATCACTCTGTGCATATCACAGGAATATCCAGTCTGCCCGTCTCCCATAACTCTGCGTATATCTCAGGGATATCCAGTCTGCCGTATCCCATCACTCTGTGTATATCTCAGGGATATCCAGTCTGCCCATCTCCCATCACCCTGTGTATATCTGAGGGATATCCAGTTTGCCATTCTCCTATAACTCTGTGTATATCTCAGGAATATCCAGTCTGCCCGACTCCCATCACTCCGTGTACATCTGAGGGATATCCAGTCTGCCCCTCTCCCATCACTCTGTGCATATCTCTGGGATATCCAGTCTGCCCATCTTCCATCACTCTGTACTATATCTCACGTATATCCAGTCTGTGCATCTCCCATCACTCTCTTTGTATCTGAGGAATATCCAGTCTGCCCGTCTCCCATCACTCTGTGAATATCTCGGGGATATCCAGGCTGCCTGTTTCCCATCACTGTGTGTATATCTCAGGGATATCCAGTCTGCCCATATCCCATCACTCTGTGGATATATCAGGAATATCCAGTCTGCCCGTCTCCCATCACTCTGTGTATATCTCAGGAATATCCAGTCTGCCCGTCTCCCATCACTCTGTGTATATCTCAGGGATATCCAGTCTGCCCGTCTCGCATAACTCTGTGTATACCTCAGGGATATCCAGTCTGCCCGTCTCCCATCACTCTGTGTATACCTCAGGGAAATCCAGTTTGCCCGTCTCCCATCACTCTATGTATATCTCAGGGATATCCAGTCTGCCCGTCTCCCATCACCCTGTGTATATCTCAGGGATATCCAGTCTGCCCATCTTCCATCACTCTGTACTATATGTCACGTACATCCAGTCTGAGCATCTCCCACCACTCTGTGTATATCTGAGGAATATCCAGTCTGCCCGTCTCCCATCACTCTGTGTATATCTCAGGGTTATCCAGTCTGCCCATCTCCCATCACTCTGCGTATATCACAGGGAAATCCAGCCTGCCCACCTCCCATCACTCTTGTATATCTCAGGGATATCTAGTCTTCCCGTCTCCCATCACTCTGTGTATATCTCAGGGATATCCAGTCTGCCCGTATCCCATCACTCTGTGTATATCTCAGGGATATCCAGTCTGCCCGACTCCCATCACTCTGTTTTCATCTCAGGGATATCCAGTCTGCCCCTCTACCATCACTCTGTGTATATCTCTGGGATATCCATTCTGCCCATCTCCCATCACTCTGTACTATATCTCAGATATATCCAGTCTGAGCATCACCCATCACTCTGTGTATATCTCAGGAATATCCAGTCTGCCGGTCTCCCATCACTCTGTGAAAATGTCAGGAATATCCAGTCTGCCCGTCTCCCATCACTCTGTGTATATCTCTGGGATATCCAGTCGGACCGTCTCCCATCACTCAGTGTATACCTCAGGGACATCCAGTCTGCCCGTCTACCGTCATGCTGTGTATATCTCAGGAATATCCAGTCTGCCCGTCTCCCATCACTCTGTGTATATCTCAGGAATATCCAGTCTGCCCGACTCCCATCACTCTGTGTTCATCTCAGGGATGTCCAGTCTGCCCCTCTACCATCACTCTGTGTATATCTCTGGGATATCCAGTCTGCCATCTCCCATCAATCTGTACTATATCTCACGTATATCCAGTCTGAGCATCTCCCATCACTCTGTGTATATCTCAGGAATAACCAGTCTGCCGGTCTCCCATCACTCTGTGTATATCTCAGGAATATCCAGTCTGCCCGTCTCCCATCACTCTGTGTATATCTCAGGGATATCCAGTCCACCCGTCTCCCATAACTCTGTGTATACCTCAGGGATATCCAGTCTGCCCGTCTCCCATCACTCTGTGTATACCTCAGGGACATCCAGTCTGCCCGTCTCCCATCACTCTATGTATATCTCAGGGATATCCAGTCTGCCCGTCTCCCATCAGCCTGTGTATATCTCTGGAATGTGCAGTCTGCCCATCTCCCATCAATCTGTAATATATCTCACGTATATCCAGTCCGAGCATCTGCCATCACTCTGTGTATATCGCAGGAATATGCAGTCTGCCGGTCTCCCATCACTCTGTGTATATCTCAGGAATATACAGTCTGCCCGTCTCCCATCACTCTGTGCACATCTCAGGGATATCCAGTCTGCCCCTCTATCATCACTCTGTGTATATCTCTGGGATATCCAGTCTGCCCATCTCCCATCAATCTGTACTATATCTCACATATATCCAGTCTGCCCGACTCCCATCACTCTGTGTACATCTGAGGGATATCCAGTCTGCCCTCTCCCATCACTCTCTGTATATGTCTGGGATATCCAGTCTGCCAGTCTCCCATCACCCTGTGTATATCTCAGGGATATCCAGTCTGCCCCTCTCCCATCACTCTGTGTATATCTCTGGGATATCCAGTCTGCCCATCTTCCATCACTCTGTACTATATCTCACGTATATCAAGTCTGTGCATCTCCCATCACTCTGTGTATATCTGAGGAATATCCAGTCTGCCCGTCTCCCATCACTCTGTGTATATCTCAGGGATATCCAGTCTGCCCATCTCCCATCACTCTGCGTATATCACAGGGAAATCCAGCCTGCCCACCTCCCATCACTCTTGTATATTTCAGGGATATCTAGTCTTCCCATCTCCCATCACTCTGTCTATATCTCAGGAATATCCAGTCTGCCCGTCTCCCATCACTCTGTACATATCTCAGGGCTATCCAGTGTGCCCGTCTCCCATCACTCTGTGTATATCTCAGGGATATCCAGTCAGGGCAGCTCAAACACTCTGTGAATATCTGAGGGATATCAAGTCTGCCCGTCTCACATCACTCTGTTTTAAACCTCAGGGATATCCAGGCTGCCCGACTCCGAACACACTGTGTATAACTCAGGGAAATCCAGCCTTCCCACCTCCCATCACTCTTGTATATCTCAGGGATATCCAGTCTGCCCGTCTCCCATCACTCTGTGTATATCTCTGGGATATCCAGTCTGCCCATCTCCCATCAATCTGTACTATATCTCACATTTATCCAGTCTGAGCATCTCCCATCACTCTGTGTATATCTCAGGAATATCCAGTCTGCCGTATCCCATCACTCTGTGTATATCTCAGGGATATCCAGTCTGCCCATCTCCCATCACCCTGTGTATATCTGAGGGATATCCAGTTTGCCATTCTCCTATAACTCTGTGTATATCTCAGGAATATCCAGTCTGCCCGACTCCCATCACTCCGTGTACATCTGAGGGATATCCAGTCTGCCCCTCTCCCATCACTCTGTGCATATCTCTGGGATATCCAGTCTGCCCATCTTCCATCACTCTGTACTATATCTCACGTATATCCAGTCTGTGCATCTCCCATCACTCTCTTTGTATCTGAGGAATATCCAGTCTGCCCGTCTCCCATCACTCTGTGAATATCTCGGGGATATCCAGGCTGCCTGTTTCCCATCACTGTGTGTATATCTCAGGGATATCCAGTCTGCCCATATCCCATCACTCTGTGGATATATCAGGAATATCCAGTCTGCCCGTCTCCCATCACTCTGTGTATATCTCAGGAATATCCAGTCTGCCCGTCTCCCATCACTCTGTGTATATCTCAGGGATATCCAGTCTGCCCGTCTCCCATAACTCTGTGTATACCTCAGGGATATCCAGTCTGCCCGTATCCCATCACTCTGTGTATATCTCAGGGATATCCAGTCTGCCCGACTCCCATCACTCTGTTTTCATCTCACGGATATCCAGTCTGCCCCTCTACCATCACTCTGTGTATATCTCTGGGATATCCATTCTGCCCATCTCCCATCACTCTGTACTATATCTCACATATATCCAGTCTGAGCATCACCCATCACTCTGTGTATATCTCAGGAATATCCAGTCTGCCGGTCTCCCATCACTCTGTGAAAATGTCAGGAATATCCAGTCTGCCCGTCTCCCATCACTCTGTGTATATCTCTGGGATATCCAGTCGGACCGTCTCCCATCACTCAGTGTATACCTCAGGGACATCCAGTCTGCCCGTCTACCGTCATGCTGTGTATATCTCAGGAATATCCAGTCTGCCCGTCTCCCATCACTCTGTGTATATCTCAGGAATATCCAGTCTGCCCGACTCCCATCACTCTGTGTTCATCTCAGGGATGTCCAGTCTGCCCCTCTACCATCACTCTGTGTATATCTCTGGGATATCCAGTCTGCCGATCTCCCATCAATCTGTACTATATCTCACGTATATCCAGTCTGAGCATCTCCCATCACTCTGTGTATATCTCAGGAATAACCAGTCTGCCGGTCTCCCATCACTCTGTGTATATCTCAGGAATATCCAGTCTGCCCGTCTCCCATCACTCTGTGTATATCTCAGGGATATCCAGTCTGCCCGTCTCCCATCACTCTGTGTATACCTCAGGGACATCCAGTGTGCCCGTCTCCCATGACTCTATGTATATCTCAGGGATATCCAGTCTGCCCATCTCCCATCAATCTGTAATATATCTCACGTATATCCAGTCCGAGCATCTGCCATCACTCTGTGTATATCGCAGGAATATGCAGTCTGCCGGTCTCCCATCACTCTGTGTATATCTCAGGAATATACAGTCTGCCCGTCTCCCATCACTCTGTGCACATCTCAGGGATATCCAGTCTGCCCCTCTATCATCACTCTGTGTATATCTCTGGGATATCCAGTCTGCCCATCTCCCATCAATCTGTACTATATCTCACATATATCCAGTCTGTCCAACTCCCATCACTCTGTGTACATCTGAGGCATATCCAGTCTGCCCCTCTCCCATCACTCTCTGTATATGTCTGGGATATCCAGTCTGCCCGTCTCCCATCACCCTGTGTATATCTCAGGGATATCGAGTCTGCCCCTCTCCCATCACTCTGTGTATATCTCTGGGATATCCAGTCTGCCCATCTTCCATCACTCTGTACTATATCTCACGTATATCAAGTCTGTGCATCTCCCATCACTCTGTGTATATCTGAGGAATATCCAGTCTGCCCGTCTCCCATCACTCTGTGTATATCTCAGGGATATCCAGTCTGCCCCTCTCCCATCACTCTCTGTATATGTCTGGGATATCCAGTCTGCCCGTCTCCCATCACCCTGTGTATATCTCAGGGATATCCAGTCTGCCCCTCTCCCATCACTCTGTGTATATCTCTGGGATATCCAGTCTGCCCATCTTCCATCACTCTGTACTATATCTCACGTATATCAAGTCTGTGCATCTCCCATCACTCTGCGTATATCACAGGGAAATCCAGCCTGCCCACCTCCCATCACTCTTGTATATTTCAGGGATATCTAGTCTTCCCATCTCCCATCACTCTGTCTATATCTCAGGAATATCCAGTCTGCCCGTCTCCCATCACTCTGTACATATCTCAGGGCTATCCAGTGTGCCCGTCTCCCATCACTCTGTGTATATCTCAGGGATATCCAGTCAGGGCAGCTCAAACACTCTGTGAATATCTGAGGGATATCAAGTCTGCCCGTCTCACATCACTCTGTGTTAAACCTCAGGGATATCCAGGCTGCCCGACTCCGAACACACTGTGTATAACTCAGGGAAATCCAGCCTTCCCACCTCCCATCACTCTTGTATATCTCAGGGATATCCAGTCTGCCCGTCTCCCATCACTCTGTGTACATCTCAGGGATATCCAGTCTGCCCCTCTATCATCACTCTGTGTATATCTCTGGGATATCCAGTCTGCCCATCTCCCATCAATCTGTACTATATCTCACATATATCCAGTCTGAGCATCTCCCATCACTCTGTGTATATCTCAGGAATATCCAGTCTGCCGGTCTCCCATCACTCTGTGCATATCACAGGAATATCCAGTCTGCCCGTCTCCCATAACTCTGCGTATATCTCAGGGATATCCAGTCTGCCGTATCCCATCACTCTGTGTATATCTCAGGGATATCCAGTCTGCCCATCTCCCATCACCCTGTGTATATCTGAGGGATATCCAGTTTGCCATTCTCCTATAACTCTGTGTATATCTCAGGAATATCCAGTCTGCCCGACTCCCATCACTCCGTGTACATCTGAGGGATATCCAGTCTGCCCCTCTCCCATCACTCTGTGCATATCTCTGGGATATCCAGTCTGCCCATCTTCCATCACTCTGTACTATATCTCACGTATATCCAGTCTGTGCATCTCCCATCACTCTCTTTGTATCTGAGGAATATCCAGTCTGCCCGTCTCCCATCACTCTGTGAATATCTCGGGGATATCCAGGCTGCCTGTTTCCCATCACTGTGTGTATATCTCAGGGATATCCAGTCTGCCCATATCCCATCACTCTGTGGATATATCAGGAATATCCAGTCTGCCCGTCTCCCATCACTCTGTGTATATCTCAGGAATATCCAGTCTGCCCGTCTCCCATCACTCTGTGTATATCTCAGGGATATCCAGTCTGCCCGTCTCGCATAACTCTGTGTATACCTCAGGGATATCCAGTCTGCCCGTCTCCCATCACTCTGTGTATACCTCAGGGAAATCCAGTTTGCCCGTCTCCCATCACTCTATGTATATCTCAGGGATATCCAGTCTGCCCGTCTCCCATCACCCTGTGTATATCTCAGGGATATCCAGTCTGCCCATCTTCCATCACTCTGTACTATATGTCACGTACATCCAGTCTGAGCATCTCCCACCACTCTGTGTATATCTGAGGAATATCCAGTCTGCCCGTCTCCCATCACTCTGTGTATATCTCAGGGTTATCCAGTCTGCCCATCTCCCATCACTCTGCGTATATCACAGGGAAATCCAGCCTGCCCACCTCCCATCACTCTTGTATATCTCAGGGATATCTAGTCTTCCCGTCTCCCATCACTCTGTGTATATCTCAGGGATATCCAGTCTGCCCGTATCCCATCACTCTGTGTATATCTCAGGGATATCCAGTCTGCCCGACTCCCATCACTCTGTTTTCATCTCAGGGATATCCAGTCTGCCCCTCTACCATCACTCTGTGTATATCTCTGGGATATCCATTCTGCCCATCTCCCATCACTCTGTACTATATCTCAGATATATCCAGTCTGAGCATCACCCATCACTCTGTGTATATCTCAGGAATATCCAGTCTGCCGGTCTCCCATCACTCTGTGAAAATGTCAGGAATATCCAGTCTGCCCGTCTCCCATCACTCTGTGTATATCTCTGGGATATCCAGTCGGACCGTCTCCCATCACTCAGTGTATACCTCAGGGACATCCAGTCTGCCCGTCTACCGTCATGCTGTGTATATCTCAGGAATATCCAGTCTGCCCGTCTCCCATCACTCTGTGTATATCTCAGGAATATCCAGTCTGCCCGACTCCCATCACTCTGTGTTCATCTCAGGGATGTCCAGTCTGCCCCTCTACCATCACTCTGTGTATATCTCTGGGATATCCAGTCTGCCCATCTCCCATCAATCTGTACTATATCTCACGTATATCCAGTCTGAGCATCTCCCATCACTCTGTGTATATCTCAGGAATAACCAGTCTGCCGGTCTCCCATCACTCTGTGTATATCTCAGGAATATCCAGTCTGCCCGTCTCCCATCACTCTGTGTATATCTCAGGGATATCCAGTCCACCCGTCTCCCATAACTCTGTGTATACCTCAGGGATATCCAGTCTGCCCGTCTCCCATCACTCTGTGTATACCTCAGGGACATCCAGTCTGCCCGTCTCCCATCACTCTATGTATATCTCAGGGATATCCAGTCTGCCCGTCTCCCATCAGCCTGTGTATATCTCTGGAATGTGCAGTCTGCCCATCTCCCATCAATCTGTAATATATCTCACGTATATCCAGTCCGAGCATCTGCCATCACTCTGTGTATATCGCAGGAATATGCAGTCTGCCGGTCTCCCATCACTCTGTGTATATCTCAGGAATATACAGTCTGCCCGTCTCCCATCACTCTGTGCACATCTCAGGGATATCCAGTCTGCCCCTCTATCATCACTCTGTGTATATCTCTGGGATATCCAGTCTGCCCATCTCCCATCAATCTGTACTATATCTCACATATATCCAGTCTGCCCGACTCCCATCACTCTGTGTACATCTGAGGGATATCCAGTCTGCCCTCTCCCATCACTCTCTGTATATGTCTGGGATATCCAGTCTGCCAGTCTCCCATCACCCTGTGTATATCTCAGGGATATCCAGTCTGCCCCTCTCCCATCACTCTGTGTATATCTCTGGGATATCCAGTCTGCCCATCTTCCATCACTCTGTACTATATCTCACGTATATCAAGTCTGTGCATCTCCCATCACTCTGTGTATATCTGAGGAATATCCAGTCTGCCCGTCTCCCATCACTCTGTGTATATCTCAGGGATATCCAGTCTGCCCATCTCCCATCACTCTGCGTATATCACAGGGAAATCCAGCCTGCCCACCTCCCATCACTCTTGTATATTTCAGGGATATCTAGTCTTCCCATCTCCCATCACTCTGTCTATATCTCAGGAATATCCAGTCTGCCCGTCTCCCATCACTCTGTACATATCTCAGGGCTATCCAGTGTGCCCGTCTCCCATCACTCTGTGTATATCTCAGGGATATCCAGTCAGGGCAGCTCAAACACTCTGTGAATATCTGAGGGATATCAAGTCTGCCCGTCTCACATCACTCTGTTTTAAACCTCAGGGATATCCAGGCTGCCCGACTCCGAACACACTGTGTATAACTCAGGGAAATCCAGCCTTCCCACCTCCCATCACTCTTGTATATCTCAGGGATATCCAGTCTGCCCGTCTCCCATCACTCTGTGTATATCTCTGGGATATCCAGTCTGCCCATCTCCCATCAATCTGTACTATATCTCACATTTATCCAGTCTGAGCATCTCCCATCACTCTGTGTATATCTCAGGAATATCCAGTCTGCCGTATCCCATCACTCTGTGTATATCTCAGGGATATCCAGTCTGCCCATCTCCCATCACCCTGTGTATATCTGAGGGATATCCAGTTTGCCATTCTCCTATAACTCTGTGTATATCTCAGGAATATCCAGTCTGCCCGACTCCCATCACTCCGTGTACATCTGAGGGATATCCAGTCTGCCCCTCTCCCATCACTCTGTGCATATCTCTGGGATATCCAGTCTGCCCATCTTCCATCACTCTGTACTATATCTCACGTATATCCAGTCTGTGCATCTCCCATCACTCTCTTTGTATCTGAGGAATATCCAGTCTGCCCGTCTCCCATCACTCTGTGAATATCTCGGGGATATCCAGGCTGCCTGTTTCCCATCACTGTGTGTATATCTCAGGGATATCCAGTCTGCCCATATCCCATCACTCTGTGGATATATCAGGAATATCCAGTCTGCCCGTCTCCCATCACTCTGTGTATATCTCAGGAATATCCAGTCTGCCCGTCTCCCATCACTCTGTGTATATCTCAGGGATATCCAGTCTGCCCGTCTCCCATAACTCTGTGTATACCTCAGGGATATCCAGTCTGCCCGTATCCCATCACTCTGTGTATATCTCAGGGATATCCAGTCTGCCCGACTCCCATCACTCTGTTTTCATCTCACGGATATCCAGTCTGCCCCTCTACCATCACTCTGTGTATATCTCTGGGATATCCATTCTGCCCATCTCCCATCACTCTGTACTATATCTCACATATATCCAGTCTGAGCATCACCCATCACTCTGTGTATATCTCAGGAATATCCAGTCTGCCGGTCTCCCATCACTCTGTGAAAATGTCAGGAATATCCAGTCTGCCCGTCTCCCATCACTCTGTGTATATCTCTGGGATATCCAGTCGGACCGTCTCCCATCACTCAGTGTATACCTCAGGGACATCCAGTCTGCCCGTCTACCGTCATGCTGTGTATATCTCAGGAATATCCAGTCTGCCCGTCTCCCATCACTCTGTGTATATCTCAGGAATATCCAGTCTGCCCGACTCCCATCACTCTGTGTTCATCTCAGGGATGTCCAGTCTGCCCCTCTACCATCACTCTGTGTATATCTCTGGGATATCCAGTCTGCCGATCTCCCATCAATCTGTACTATATCTCACGTATATCCAGTCTGAGCATCTCCCATCACTCTGTGTATATCTCAGGAATAACCAGTCTGCCGGTCTCCCATCACTCTGTGTATATCTCAGGAATATCCAGTCTGCCCGTCTCCCATCACTCTGTGTATATCTCAGGGATATCCAGTCTGCCCGTCTCCCATCACTCTGTGTATACCTCAGGGACATCCAGTGTGCCCGTCTCCCATGACTCTATGTATATCTCAGGGATATCCAGTCTGCCCATCTCCCATCAATCTGTAATATATCTCACGTATATCCAGTCCGAGCATCTGCCATCACTCTGTGTATATCGCAGGAATATGCAGTCTGCCGGTCTCCCATCACTCTGTGTATATCTCAGGAATATACAGTCTGCCCGTCTCCCATCACTCTGTGCACATCTCAGGGATATCCAGTCTGCCCCTCTATCATCACTCTGTGTATATCTCTGGGATATCCAGTCTGCCCATCTCCCATCAATCTGTACTATATCTCACATATATCCAGTCTGTCCAACTCCCATCACTCTGTGTACATCTGAGGCATATCCAGTCTGCCCCTCTCCCATCACTCTCTGTATATGTCTGGGATATCCAGTCTGCCCGTCTCCCATCACCCTGTGTATATCTCAGGGATATCGAGTCTGCCCCTCTCCCATCACTCTGTGTATATCTCTGGGATATCCAGTCTGCCCATCTTCCATCACTCTGTACTATATCTCACGTATATCAAGTCTGTGCATCTCCCATCACTCTGTGTATATCTGAGGAATATCCAGTCTGCCCGTCTCCCATCACTCTGTGTATATCTCAGGGATATCCAGTCTGCCCATCTCCCATCACTCTGCGTATATCACAGGGAAATCCAGCCTGCCCACCTCCCATCACTCTTGTATATTTCAGGGATATCTAGTCTTCCCATCTCCCATCACTCTGTCTATATCTCAGGAATATCCAGTCTGCCCGTCTCCCATCACTCTGTACATATCTCAGTGCTATCCAGTGTGCCCGTCTCCCATCACTCTGTGTATATCTCAGGGATATCCAGTCAGGGCAGCTCAAACACTCTGTGAATATCTGAGGGATATCAAGTCTGCCCGTCTCACATCACTCTGTGTTAAACCTCAGGGATATCCAGGCTGCCCGACTCCGAACACTCTGTGTATAACTCAGGGAAATCCAGCCTTCCCACCTCCCATCACTCTTGTATATCTCAGGGATATCCAGTCTGCCCGTCTCCCATCACTCTGTGTACATCTCAGGGATATCCAGTCTGCCCCTCTATCATCACTCTGTGTATATCTCTGGGATATCCAGTCTGCCCATCTCCCATCAATCTGTACTATATCTCACATATATCCAGTCTGAGCATCTCCCATCACTCTGTGTATATCTCAGGAATATCCAGTCTGCCGGTCTCCCATCACTCTGTGCATATCACAGGAATATCCAGTCTGCCCGTCTCCCATAACTCTGCGTATATCTCAGGGATATCCAGTCTGCCGTATCCCATCACTCTGTGTATATCTCAGGGATATCCAGTCTGCCCATCTCCCATCACCCTGTGTATATCTGAGGGATATCCAGTTTGCCATTCTCCTATAACTCTGTGTATATCTCAGGAATATCCAGTCTGCCCGACTCCCATCACTCCGTGTACATCTGAGGGATATCCAGTCTGCCCCTCTCCCATCACTCTGTGCATATCTCTGGGATATCCAGTCTGCCCATCTTCCATCACTCTGTACTATATCTCACGTATATCCAGTCTGTGCATCTCCCATCACTCTCTTTGTATCTGAGGAATATCCAGTCTGCCCGTCTCCCATCACTCTGTGAATATCTCGGGGATATCCAGGCTGCCTGTTTCCCATCACTGTGTGTATATCTCAGGGATATCCAGTCTGCCCATATCCCATCACTCTGTGGATATATCAGGAATATCCAGTCTGCCCGTCTCCCATCACTCTGTGTATATCTCAGGAATATCCAGTCTGCCCGTCTCCCATCACTCTGTGTATATCTCAGGGATATCCAGTCTGCCCGTCTCGCATAACTCTGTGTATACCTCAGGGATATCCAGTCTGCCCGTCTCCCATCACTCTGTGTATACCTCAGGGAAATCCAGTTTGCCCGTCTCCCATCACTCTATGTATATCTCAGGGATATCCAGTCTGCCCGTCTCCCATCACCCTGTGTATATCTCAGGGATATCCAGTCTGCCCATCTTCCATCACTCTGTACTATATGTCACGTACATCCAGTCTGAGCATCTCCCACCACTCTGTGTATATCTGAGGAATATCCAGTCTGCCTGTCTCCCATCACTCTGTGTATATCTCAGGGTTATCCAGTCTGCCCATCTCCCATCACTCTGCGTATATCACAGGGAAATCCAGCCTGCCCACCTCCCATCACTCTTGTATATCTCAGGGATATCTAGTCTTCCCGTCTCCCATCACTCTGTGTATATCTCAGGGATATCCAGTCTGCCCGTATCCCATCACTCTGTGTATATCTCAGGGATATCCAGTCTGCCCGACTCCCATCACTCTGTTTTCATCTCAGGGATATCCAGTCTGCCCCTCTACCATCACTCTGTGTATATCTCTGGGATATCCATTCTGCCCATCTCCCATCACTCTGTACTATATCTCAGATATATCCAGTCTGAGCATCACCCATCACTCTGTGTATATCTCAGGAATATCCAGTCTGCCGGTCTCCCATCACTCTGTGAAAATGTCAGGAATATCCAGTCTGCCCGTCTCCCATCACTCTGTGTATATCTCTGGGATATCCAGTCGGACCGTCTCCCATCACTCAGTATATACCTCAGGGACATCCAGTCTGCCCGTCTACCGTCATGCTGTGTATATCTCAGGAATATCCAGTCTGCCCGTCTCCCATCACTCTGTGTATATCTCAGGAATATCCAGTCTGCCCGACTCCCATCACTCTGTGTTCATCTCAGGGATGTCCAGTCTGCCCCTCTACCATCACTCTGTGTATATCTCTGGGATATCCAGTCTGCCCATCTCCCATCAATCTGTACTATATCTCACGTATATCCAGTCTGAGCATCTCCCATCACTCTGTGTATATCTCAGGAATAACCAGTCTGCCGGTCTCCCATCACTCTGTGTATATCTCAGGAATATCCAGTCTGCCCGTCTCCCATCACTCTGTGTATATCTCAGGGATATCCAGTCCGTCCGTCTCCCATAACTCTGTGTATACCTCAGGGATATCCAGTCTGCCCGTCTCCCATCACTCTGTGTATACCTCAGGGACATCCAGTCTGCCCGTCTCCCATCACTCTATGTATATCTCAGGGATATCCAGTCTGCCCGTCTCCCATCAGCCTGTGTATATCTCTGGAATGTGCAGTCTGCCCATCTCCCATCAATCTGTAATATATCTCACGTATATCCAGTCCGAGCATCTGCCATCACTCTGTGTATATCGCAGGAATATGCAGTCTGCCGGTCTCCCATCACTCTGTGTATATCTCAGGAATATACAGTCTGCCCGTCTCCCATCACTCTGTGCACATCTCAGGGATATCCAGTCTGCCCCTCTATCATCACTCTGTGTATATCTCTGGGATATCCAGTCTGCCCATCTCCCATCAATCTGTACTATATCTCACATATATCCAGTCTGCCCGACTCCCATCACTCTGTGTACATCTGAGGGATATCCAGTCTGCCCTCTCCCATCACTCTCTGTATATGTCTGGGATATCCAGTCTGCCAGTCTCCCATCACCCTGTGTATATCTCAGGGATATCCAGTCTGCCCCTCTCCCATCACTCTGTGTATATCTCTGGGATATCCAGTCTGCCCATCTTCCATCACTCTGTACTATATCTCACGTATATCAAGTCTGTGCATCTCCCATCACTCTGTGTATATCTGAGGAATATCCAGTCTGCCCGTCTCCCATCACTCTGTGTATATCTCAGGGATATCCAGTCTGCCCATCTCCCATCACTCTGCGTATATCACAGGGAAATCCAGCCTGCCCACCTCCCATCACTCTTGTATATTTCAGGGATATCTAGTCTTCCCATCTCCCATCACTCTGTCTATATCTCAGGAATATCCAGTCTGCCCGTCTCCCATCACTCTGTACATATCTCAGGGCTATCCAGTGTGCCCGTCTCCCATCACTCTGTGTATATCTCAGGGATATCCAGTCAGGGCAGCTCAAACACTCTGTGAATATCTGAGGGATATCAAGTCTGCCCGTCTCACATCACTCTGTGTTAAACCTCAGGGATATCCAGGCTGCCCGACACCGAACACTCTGTGTATAACTCAGGGAAATCCAGCTTTCCCACCTACCATCACTCTTGTATATCTCAGGGATATCCAGTCTGCCCGTCTCCCATCACTCTGTGAATATCTCAGGGATATCCAGGCTGCCTGTTTCCCATAACTGTGTGTATATCTCAGGGATATCCAGACTGCCCATATCCCATCACTCTGTGGATATCTCAGAAATATCCAGTCTGCCCGTCTCCCATCACTCTGTGTATATCTCAGGAATATACAGTCTGCCCGTCTCCCATCACTCAGTGCATATCTCAGGGATATCCAGTCTGCCCGTCTCCCATAACTCTGTGTATACCTCAGGGATATCCAGTCTGCCCGTCTCCCATCAGTCTGTGTATATCTCAGGGATATCCAGTTTGCCCATCTCCCATCACTCTGTGTATATATCAGGAATATACAGTCTGCACGACTCCCATCACTCTATGTTCATCTCAGGGAAGTCCAGTCTGCCCCTCTACCATTACTCTGTGTATATCTCTGGGAGATCCAGTCTGCCCATCTCCCATCAATCTGTAATATAACTCACGTATATCCAGTCCGAGCATCTGCCATCACTCTGTGTATATCTCAGGAATATCCAGTCTGCCCGTCTCCCATCACTCTGTGTACATCTCAGGGATATCCAGTCTGCCCCTCTATCGTCACTCTGTGTATATCTCTGGGATATCCAGTCTGCCCATCTCCCATCAATCTGTACTATATCTCACATATATCCAGTCTGAGCATCTCCCATTACTCTGTGTATATCTCAGGAATATCCAGTCTGCCGGTCTCCCATCACTCTGTGCATATCACAGGAATATCCAGTCTGCCCGTCTCCCATAACTCTGCGTATACCTCAGGGATATCCAGTCTGCCCGTATCCCATCACTCTGTGTATATCTCAGGGATATCCAGTCTGCCCATCTCCCATCACCCTGTGTATATCTGAGGGATATCCAGTTTGCCATTCTCCTATCACTCTGTGTATATCTCAGGAATATCCAGTCTGCCCGACTCCCATCACTCCGTGTATATCTGAGGGATATCCAGTCTGCCCCTCTCACATCACTCTGTGCATATCTCTGGGATATCCAGTCTGCCCATCTTCCATCACTCTGTACTATATCTCACGTATATCCAGTCTGTGCATCTCCCATCACTCTCTTTGTAACTGAGGAATATCCAGTCTGCCCGTCTCCCATCTCTCTGTGAATATCTCGGGGATATCCAGGCAGCCTGTTTCCCATCACTGTGTGTATATCTCAGGGATATCCAGTCTGCCCGTCTCCCATCACCCTGTGTATATCTGAGGGATATCCAGTTTGCCCATCTCCAAACACTCTGTGTATATCTCAGGAATATCCAGTCTGCCCGACTCCCATCACTCTGTGTACATCTCTGGGATATCCAGTCTGCCTGTCTCCCATCACTCTGTGTATACCTCAGGGAAATCCAGTTTGCCCGTCTCCCATCACTCTATGTATATCTCAGGGATATCCAGTCTGCCCGTCTCCCATCACCCTGTGTATATCTCAGGGATATCCAGTCTGCCCCTCTCCCATCACTCTGTGTATAACTCTGGGAAATCCAGTCTGCCCATCTTCCATCACTCTGTACTATATCTCACGTATATCCAGTCTGTGCATCTCCCATCACTCTGTGTATATCTGAGGAATATCCAGTCTGCCCGTCTCCCATCACTCTGTGTATATCTCAGGGATATCCAGACTGCCCATCTCCCATCACTCTGCGTATATCACAGGGAAATCCAGCCTGCCCACCTCCCATCACTCTTGTATATCTCAGGGATATCTAGTCTTCCCATCTCCCATCACTCTGTCTATATCTCAGGAATATCCAGTCTGCCCGTCTCCCATCACTCTGTACATATCTCAGGGCTATCCAGTGTGCCCGTCTCCCATCTCTCTGTGTATATCTCAGGGATATCCAATCTGCCCGTCTCCGATCACTCTTGGTATATCTCAGGAATATCCCGTCTGCCCGTCTCCCATCACTCTGTGTATATCTCAGGGATATCCAGTCAGGGCAGCTCAAACACTCTGTGTATATCTGAGGGATATCAAGTCTGCCCGTCTCACATCACTCTGTGTTAAACCTCAGGGATATCCAGGCTGCCCATCTCCGAACACTCTGTGTATAACTCAGGGAAATCTAGCCTGCCCACCTCCCATCACTCTTGTATATCTCAGGGATATCCAGTCTGGCCGTCTCCCATCACTCTGTACATATCTCAGGGCTATCCAGTGTGCCCGTCTCCCATCACTCTGTGTATATCTCAGGGATATCCAATCTGCCCGTCTCCGATCACTCTTGGTATATCTCAGGAATATCCCGTCTGCCCGTCTCCCATTACTCTGTGTATATGTCAGGGATATCCAGTCAGGGCAGCTCAAACACTCTGTGTATATCTGAGGGATATCAAGTCTGCCCGTCTCACATCACTCTGTGTTAAACCTCAGGGATATCCAGTCTGCCCGTCTCCCATCACTCTGTGTATACCTCAGGGACATCCAGTCTGCCCGTCTCCTATCACTCTATGTATATCTCAGGGATATCCAGTCTGCCCGTCTCCCATCAGCCTGTGTATATCTCAGGGATATCCAGTTTGCCCATCTCCCATCACTCTGTGTATATATCAGGAATATCCAGTCTGCACGACTCCCATCACTCTATGTTCATCTCAGGGAAGTCCAGTCTGCCCCTCTACCATTACTCTGTGCATATCTCTGGGAGATCCAGTCTGCCCATCTCCCATCAATCTGTAATATATCTCACGTATATCCAGTCCGAGCATCTGCCATCACTCTGTGTATATCTCAGGAATATCCAGTCTGCCCGTCTCTCATCACTCTGTGTACATCTCAGGGATATCCAGTCTGCCCCTCTATCATCACTCTGAGTATATCTCTGGGATATCCAGTCTGCCCATCTCCCATCAATCTGTAATATATATCACATATATCCAGTCTGCCCGACTCCCATCACTCTGTGTACATCTGAGGGATATCCAGTCTGCCCGTCTCCCATCACTCTGTGTATATCACAGGAATATCCAGTCTTCCCGTCTCCCATCACTCTGTGTATATCTCAGGGATATGCAGTCTGCCTGTTTCCCATAACTCTGCGTATACCTCAGGGATATCCAGTCTGCCCGTATCCCATCACTCTGTGTATATCTCAGGGATATCCAGTCTGCCCATCTCCCATCACCCTGTGTATATCTGTGGGATATCCAGTTTCCTCATCTCCTATCATTCTGTGTATATCTCAGGAATATCCAGTCTGCCCGACTCCCATCACTCTGTGTACATCTGAGGGATATCCAGTCTGCCCCTCTCCCATCACTCTGTGTATATCTCAGGAATATCCAGTCTGCCCGACTCCCATCACTCTGTGTTCATCTCAGGGATATCCAGTCTGCCCCTCTACCATCACTCTCTGTATATCTCTGGGATATCCAGTCTGCCCATCTTCCATCACTCTGTACTATATCTGACGTATATCCAGTCTGTGCATCTCCCATCACTCTGCGTATATCACAGGGATATCCAGTCAGGGCAGCTCAAACACTCTGCGTGTATCTGAGGGATATTAAGTCTGCCCGTCTCACATCACTCTGTGTTAAACCTCAGGGATATCCAGGCTGCCCATCTCCGAACACACTGTGTATAACTCAGGGAAATCCAGCCTGCCCACCTCCCATCTCTCTTGTATATCTCAGGGATATCCAGTCTGCCCGTCTCCCATCACTCTGTGAATATCTCAGGGATATCCAGGCTGCCTGTTTCCCATCACTGTGTGTATATCTCACGGATATCCAGTCTGCCCATATCCCATCACCCTTGGTATATCTCAGGAATATCCCGTCTGCCCGTCTCCCATCACTCTGTGTATATCTCAGGGATATCCAGTCAGGGCAGCTCAAACACTCTGTGTATATCTGAGGGATATCAAGTCTGCCCGTCTCACATCACTCTGTGTTAAACCTCAGGGATATCCAGGCTGCCCATCTCCGAACACTCTGTGTATAACTCAGGGAAATCTAGCCTGCCAAACTCCCATCACTCTTGTATATCTCAGGGATATCCAGTCTGCCCGTCTCCCATCACCCTGTGTATATCTCAGGGATATCCAGTCTGCCCCTCTCCCATCACTCTGTGTATAACTCTGGGAAATCCAGTCTGCCCATCTTCCATCACTCTGTACTATATCTCACGTATATCCAGTCTGTGCATCTCCCATCACTCTGTGTATATCTGAGGAATATCCAGTCTGCCCGTCTCCCATCACTCTGTGTATATCTCAGGGATATCCAGACTGCCCATCTCCCATCACTCTGCGTATATCACAGGGAAATCCAGCCTGCCCACCTCCCATCACTCTTGTATATCTCAGGGATATCCAATCTGCCCGTCTCCGATCACTTTTGTATATCTCAGGAATATCCCGTCTGCACGTCTATCATCACTCTGTGTATACCTCAGGGATATCCAGTCAGGGCAGCTCAAACACTCTGTGTATATCTGAGGGATATCAAGTCTGCCCGTCTCACATCACTCTGTGTTAAACCTCAGGGATATCCAGGCTGCCCAGCTCCGAACACTCTGTGTATAACTCAGGGAAATCTAGCCTGCCCACCTCCCATCACTCTTGTATATCTCAGGGTTATCCAGTCTGGCCGTCTCCCATCACTCTGTACATATCTCAGGGCTATCCAGTGTGCCCGTCTCCCATCACTCTGTGTATATCTCAGGGATATCCAATCTGCCCGTCTCCGATCACTCTTGGTATATCTCAGGAATATCCCGTCTGCCCGTCTCCCATCACTCTGTGTATATGTCAGGGATATCCAGTCAGGGCAGCTCAAACACTCTGTGTATATCTGAGGGATATCAAGTCTGCCCGTCTCACATCACTCTGTGTTAAAACTCAGGGATATCCAGTCTGCCCGTCTCCCATCACTCTGTGTATACCTCAGGGACATCCAGTCTGCCCGTATCCTATCACTCTATGTATATCTCAGGGATATCTAGTCTGCCCGTTTCCCATCAGCCTGTGTATATCTCAGGGATATCCAGTTTGCCCATCTCCCATCACTCTGTGTATATATCAGGAATATCCAGTCTGCACGACTCCCATCACTCTATGTTCATCTCAGGGAAGTCCAGTCTGCCCCTCTACCATTACTCTGTGCATATCTCTGGGAGATCCAGTCTGCCCATCTCCCATCAATCTGTAATATATCTCACGTATATCCAGTCCGAGCTTCTGCCATCACTCTGTGTATATCTCAGGAATATCCAGTCTGCCCGTCTCCCATCACTCTGTGTACATCTCAGGGATATCCAGTCTGCCCCTCTATCATCACTCTGTGTAGATCTGAGGGATATCCAGTCTGCCCGTCTCCCATCACTCTGTGTATATCACAGGAATATCCAGTCTTCCCGTCTCCCATCACTCAGTGTATATCTCAGGGATATGCAGTCTGCCTGTCTCCCATAACTCTGCGTATACCTCAGGGATATCCAGTCTGCCCGTATCCCATCACTCTGTGTATACCTCAGGGACATCCAGTCTGCCCGTCTCCCATCACTCTATGTATATCACAGGGATATCCAGTCTGCCCGTCTCCCATCAGCCTGTGTATATCTCAGGGATATCCAGTTTGCCCATCTCCCATCACTCTGTGTACATATCAGGAATATCCAGTCTGCACGACTCCCATCACTCTATGTTCATCTCAGGGAAGTCCAGTCTGCCCCTCTACCATTACTCTGTGCATATCTCTGGGAGATCCAGTCTGCCCATCTCCCATCAATCTGTAATATATCTCATGTATATCCAGTCCGAGCATCTGCCATCACTCTGTGTATATCTCAGGAATATCCAGTCTGCCCGTCTCTCATCACTCTGTGTACATCTCAGGGATATCCAGTCTGCCCCTCTATCATCACTCTGAGTATATCTCTGGGATATCCAGTCTGCCCATCTCCCATCAATCTGTAATATATATCACATATATCCAGTCTGCCCGACTCCCATCACTCTGTGTACATCTGAGGGATATCCAGTCTGCCCGTCTCCCATCACTCTGTGTATATCTCAGGGATATGCAGTCTGCCTGTCTCCCATAACTCAGTGCATATCTCAGGGATATCCAGGCAGCCTGTTTCCCATCACTGTGTGTATATCTCTGGGATATCCAGTCTGCCCGTCTCCCATCACCCTGTGTATATCTGAGGGATATCCAGTTTGCCCATCTCCAGACACTCTGTGTATATCTCAGGAATATCCAGTCTGCCCGACTCCCATCACTCTGTGTACATCTCTGGGATATCCAGTCTGCCTGTCTCTCATAACTCTGTGTATACCTCAGGGATATCCAGTCTGCCCGTCTCCCATCACTCTGTGTATACCTCAGGGAAATCCAGTTTGCCCGTCTCCCATCACTCTCTGTATATCTCAGGGATATCCAGTCTGCCCGTCTCCCATCACCCTGTGTATATCTCAGGGATATCCAGTCTGCCCCTCTCCCATCACTCTGTGTATAACTCTGGGAAATCCAGTCTGCCCATCTTCCATCACTCTGTACTATATCTCACGTATATCCAGTCTGTGCATCTCCCATCACTCTGTGTATATCTGAGGAATATCCAGTCTGCCCGTCTCCCATCACTCTGTGTATATCTCAGGGATATCCAGACTGCCCATCTCCCATCACTCTGCGTATATCACAGGGAAATCCAGCCTGCCCACCTCCCATCACTCTTGTATATCTCAGGGATATCTAGTCTTCCCATCTCCCATCACTCTGTCTATATCTCAGGAATATCCAGTCTGCCCGTCTCCCATCACTCTGTACATATCTCAGGGCTATCCAGTGTGCCCGTCTCCCATCACTCTGTGTATATCTCAGGGATATCCAATCTGCCCGTCTCCGATCACTTTTGTATATCTCAGGAATATCCCGTCTGCACGTCTCCCATCACTCTGTGTATACCTCAGGGATATCCAGTCAGGGCAGCTCAAACACTCTGTGTATATCTGAGGGATATCAAGTCTGCCCGTCTCACATCACTCTGTGTTAAACCTCAGGGATATCCAGGCTGCCCATCTCCGAACACTCTGTGTATAACTCAGGGAAATCTAGCCTGCCCACCTCCCATCACTCTTGTATATCTCAGGGATATCCAGTCTGGCCGTCTCCCATCACTCTGTACATATCTCAGGGCTATCCAGTGTGCCCGTCTCCCATCACTCTGTGTATATCTCAGGGATATCCAATCTGCCCGTCTCCGATCACTCTTGGTATATCTCAGGAATATCCCGTCTGCCCGTCTCCCATCACTCTGTGTATATGTCAGGGATATCCAGTCAGGGCAGCTCAAACACTCTGTGTATATCTGAGGGATATCAAGTCTGCCCGTCTCACATCACTCTGTGTTAAAACTCAGGGATATCCAGTCTGCCCGTCTCCCATCACTCTGTGTATACCTCAGGGACATCCAGTCTGCCCGTATCCTATCACTCTATGTATATCTCAGGGATATCTAGTCTGCCCGTCTCCCATCAGCCTGTGTATATCTCAGGGATATCCAGTTTGCCCATCTCCCATCACTCTGTGTATATATCAGGAATATCCAGTCTGCACGACTCCCATCACTCTATGTTCATCTCAGGGAAGTCCAGTCTGCCCCTCTACCATTACTCTGTGCATATCTCTGGGAGATCCAGTCTGCCCATCTCCCATCAATCTGTAATATATCTCACGTATATCCAGTCCGAGCTTCTGCCATCACTCTGTGTATATCTCAGGAATATCCAGTCTGCCCGTCTCCCATCACTCTGTGTACATCTCAGGGATATCCAGTCTGCCCCTCTATCATCACTCTGTGTAGATCTGAGGGATATCCAGTCTGCCCGTCTCCCATCACTCTGTGTATATCACAGGAATATCCAGTCTTCCCGTCTCCCATCACTCAGTGTATATCTCAGGGATATGCAGTCTGCCTGTCTCCCATAACTCTGCGTATACCTCAGGGATATCCAGTCTGCCCGTATCCCATCACTCTGTGTATATCTCAGGGATATCCAGTCTGCCCATCTCCCATCACCCTGTGTATATCTGTGGGATATCCAGTTTCCCCATCTCCTATCATTCTGTGTATATCTCAGGAATATCCAGTCTGCCCGACTCCCATCACTCTGTGTACATCTGAGGGATATCCAGTCTGCCTGTCTCCCATCACTCTGTGTATACCTCAGGGAAATCCAGTTTGCCCGTCTCCCATCACTCTATGTATATCTCAGGGATATCCAGTCTGCCCGTCTCCCATCACCCTGTGTATATCTCAGGGATATCCAGTCTGCCCCTCTCCCATCACTCTGTGTATAACTCTGGGAAATCCAGTCTGCCCATCTTCCATCACTCTGTACTATATCTCACGTATATCCAGTCTGTGCATCTCCCATCACTCTGTGTATATCTGAGGAATGTCCAGTCTGCCCGTCTCCCATCACTCTGTGTATATCTCAGGGATATCCAGACTGCCCATCTCCCATCACTCTGCGTATATCACAGGGAAATCCAGCCTGCCCACCTCCCATCACTCTTGTATATCTCAGGGATATCTAGTCTTCCCATCTCCCATCACTCTGTCTATATCTCAGGAATATCCAGTCTGCCCGTCTCCCATCACTCTGTACATATCTCAGGGCTATCCAGTGTGCCCGTCTCCCATCTCTCTGTGTATATCTCAGGGATATCCAATCTGCCCGTCTCCGATCACTCTTGGTATATCTCAGGAATATCCCGTCTGCCCGTCTCCCATCACTCTGTGTATATGTCAGGGATATCCAGTCAGGGCAGCTCAAACACTCTGTGTATATCTGAGGGATATCAAGTCTGCCCGTCTCACATCACTCTGTGTTAAACCTCAGGGATATCCAGGCTGCCCATCTCCGAACACTCTGTGTATAACTCAGGGAAATCTAGCCTGCCCACCTCCCATCACTCTTGTATATCTCAGGGATATCCAGTCTGGCCGTCTCCCATCACTCTGTACATATCTCAGGGCTATCCAGTGTGCCCGTCTCCCATCACTCTGTGTATATCTCAGGGATATCCAATCTGCCCGTCTCCGATCACTCTTGGTATATCTCAGGAATATCCCGTCTGCCCGTCTCCCATTACTCTGTGTATATGTCAGGGATATCCAGTCAGGGCAGCTCAAACACTCTGTGTATATCTGAGGGATATCAAGTCTGCCCGTCTCACATCACTCTGTGTTAAACCTCAGGGATATCCAGTCTGCCCGTCTCCCATCACTCTGTGTATACCTCAGGGACATCCAGTCTGCCCGTCTCCTATCACTCTATGTATATCTCAGGGATATCCAGTCTGCCCGTCTCCCATCAGCCTGTGTATATCTCAGGGATATCCAGTTTGCCCATCTCCCATCACTCTGTGTATATATCAGGAATATCCAGTCTGCACGACTCCCATCACTCTATGTTCATCTCAGGGAAGTCCAGTCTGCCCCTCTACCATTACTCTGTGCATATCTCTGGGAGATCCAGTCTGCCCATCTCCCATCAATCTGTAATATATCTCACGTATATCCAGTCCGAGCATCTGCCATCACTCTGTGTATATCTCAGGAATATCCAGTCTGCCCGTCTCTCATCACTCTGTGTACATCTCAGGGATATCCAGTCTGCCCCTCTATCATCACTCTGAGTATATCTCTGGGATATCCAGTCTGCCCATCTCCCATCAATCTGTAATATATATCACATATATCCAGTCTGCCCGACTCCCATCACTCTGTGTACATCTGAGGGATATCCAGTCTGCCCGTCTCCCATCACTCTGTGTATATCACAGGAATATCCAGTCTTCCCGTCTCCCATCACTCTGTGTATATCTCAGGGATATGCAGTCTGCCTGTCTCCCATAACTCTGCGTATACCTCAGGGATATCCAGTCTGCCCGTATCCCATCACTCTGTGTATATCTCAGGGATATCCAGTCTGCCCATCTCCCATCACCCTGTGTATATCTGTGGGATATCCAGTTTCCTCATCTCCTATCATTCTGTGTATATCTCAGGAATATCCAGTCTGCCCGACTCCCATCACTCTGTGTACATCTGAGGGATATCCAGTCTGCCCCTCTCCCATCACTCTGTGTATATCTCAGGAATATCCAGTCTGCCCGACTCCCATCACTCTGTGTTCATCTCAGGGATATCCAGTCTGCCCCTCTACCATCACTCTCTGTATATCTCTGGGATATCCAGTCTGCCCATCTTCCATCACTCTGTACTATATCTGACGTATATCCAGTCTGTGCATCTCCCATCACTCTGCGTATATCACAGGGATATCCAGTCAGGGCAGCTCAAACACTCTGCGTGTATCTGAGGGATATTAAGTCTGCCCGTCTCACATCACTCTGTGTTAAACCTCAGGGATATCCAGGCTGCCCATCTCCGAACACACTGTGTATAACTCAGGGAAATCCAGCCTGCCCACCTCCCATCTCTCTTGTATATCTCAGGGATATCCAGTCTGCCCGTCTCCCATCACTCTGTGAATATCTCAGGGATATCCAGGCTGCCTGTTTCCCATCACTGTGTGTATATCTCACGGATATCCAGTCTGCCCATATCCCATCACTCTTGGTATATCTCAGGAATATCCCGTCTGCCCGTCTCCCATCACTCTGTGTATATCTCAGGGATATCCAGTCAGGGCAGCTCAAACACTCTGTGTATATCTGAGGGATATCAAGTCTGCCCGTCTCACATCACTCTGTGTTAAACCTCAGGGATATCCAGGCTGCCCATCTCCGAACACTCTGTGTATAACTCAGGGAAATCTAGCCTGCCAACCTCCCATCACTCTTGTATATCTCAGGGATATCCAGTCTGCCCGTCTCCCATCACCCTGTGTATATCTCAGGGATATCCAGTCTGCCCCTCTCCCATCACTCTGTGTATAACTCTGGGAAATCCAGTCTGCCCATCTTCCATCACTCTGTACTATATCTCACGTATATCCAGTCTGTGCATCTCCCATCACTCTGTGTATATCTGAGGAATATCCAGTCTGCCCGTCTCCCATCACTCTGTGTATATCTCAGGGATATCCAGACTGCCCATCTCCCATCACTCTGCGTATATCACAGGGAAATCCAGCCTGCCCACCTCCCATCTCTCTTGTATATCTCAGGGATATCTAGTCTTCCCATCTCCCATCACTCTGTCTATATCTCAGGAATATCCAGTCTGCCCGTCTCCCATCACTCTGTACATATCTCAGGGCTATCCAGTGTGCCCGTCTCCCATCACTCTGTGTATATCTCAGGGATATCCAATCTGCCCGTCTCCGATCACTTTTGTATATCTCAGGAATATCCCGTCTGCACGTCTCCCATCACTCTGTGTATACCTCAGGGATATCCAGTCAGGGCTGCTCAAACACTCTGTGTATATCTGAGGGATATCAAGTCTGCCCGTCTCACATCACTCTGTGTTAAACCTCAGGGATATCCAGGCTGCCCATCTCCGAACACTCTGTGTATAACTCAGGGAAATCTAGCCTGCCCACCTCCCATCACTCTTGTATATCTCAGGGATATCCAGTCTGGCCGTCTCCCATCACTCTGTACATATCTCAGGGCTATCCAGTGTGCCTGTCTCCCATCACTCTGTGTATATCTCAGGGATATCCAATCTGCCCGTCTCCGATCACTCTTGGTATATCTCAGGAATATCCCGTCTGCCCGTCTCCCATCACTCTGTGTATATGTCAGGGATATCCAGTCAGGGCAGCTCAAACACTCTGTGTATATCTGAGGGATATCAAGTCTGCCCGTCTCACATCACTCTGTGTTAAAACTCAGGGATATCCAGTCTGCCCGTCTCCCATCACTCTGTGTATACCTCAGGGACATCCTGTCTGCCCGTATCCTATCACTCTATGTATATCTCAGGGATATCTAGTCTGCCCGTCTCCCATCAGCCTGTGTATATCTCAGGGATATCCAGTTTGCCCATCTCCCATCACTCTGTGTATATATCAGGAATATCCAGTCTGCACGACTCCCATCACTCTATGTTCATCTCAGGGAAGTCCAGTCTGCCCCTCTACCATTACTCTGTGCATATCTCTGGGAGATCCAGTCTGCCCATCTCCCATCAATCTGTAATATATCTCACGTATATCCAGTCCGAGCTTCTGCCATCACTCTGTGTATATCTCAGGAATATCCAGTCTGCCCGTCTCCCATCACTCTGTGTACATCTCAGGGATATCCAGTCTGCCCCTCTATCATCACTCTGTGTACATCTGAGGGATATCCAGTCTGCCCGTCTCCCATCACTCTGTGTATATCACAGGAATATCCAGTCTTCCCGTCTCCCATCACTCAGTGTATATCTCAGGGATATGCAGTCTGCCTGTCTCCCATAACTCTGCGTATACCTCAGGGATATCCAGTCTGCCCGTATCCCATCACTCTGTGTATACCTCAGGGACATCCAGTCTGCCCGTCTCCCATCACTCTATGTATATCACAGGGATATCCAGTCTGCCCGTCTCCCATCAGCCTGTGTATATCTCAGGGATATCCAGTTTGCCCATCTCCCATCACTCTGTGTACATATCAGGAATATCCAGTCTGCACGACTCCCATCACTCTATGTTCATCTCAGGGAAGTCCAGTCTGCCCCTCTACCATTACTCTGTGCATATCTCTGGGAGATCCAGTCTGCCCATCTCCCATCAATCTGTAATATATCTCACGTATATCCAGTCCGAGCATCTGCCATCACTCTGTGTATATCTCAGGAATATCCAGTCTGCCCGTCTCTCATCACTCTGTGTACATCTCAGGGATATCCAGTCTGCCCCTCTATCATCACTCTGAGTATATCTCTGGGATATCCAGTCTGCCCATCTCCCATCAATCTGTAATATATATCACATATATCCAGTCTGCCCGACTCCCATCACTCTGTGTACATCTGAGGGATATCCAGTCTGCCCGTCTCCCATCACTCTGTGTATATCTCAGGGATATGCAGTCTGCCTGTCTCCCATAACTCAGTGCATATCTCAGGGATATCCAGGCAGCCTGTTTCCCATCACTGTGTGTATATCTCAGGGATATCCAGTCTGCCCGTCTCCCATCACCCTGTGTATATCTGAGGGATATCCAGTTTGCCCATCTCCAGACACTCTGTGTATATCTCAGGAATATCCAGTCTGCCCGACTCCCATCACTCTGTGTACATCTCTGGGATATCCAGTCTGCCTGTCTCTCATAACTCTGTGTATACCTCAGGGATATCCAGTCTGCCCATCTCCCATCACTCTGTGTATACCTCAGGGAAATCCAGTTTGCCCGTCTCCCATCACTCTCTGTATATCTCAGGGATATCCAGTCTGCCCGTCTCCCATCACCCTGTGTATATCTCAGGGATATCCAGTCTGCCCCTCTCCCATCACTCTGTGTATAACTCTGGGAAATCCAGTCTGCCCATCTTCCATCACTCTGTACTATATCTCACGTATATCCAGTCTGTGCATCTCCCATCACTCTGTGTATATCTGAGGAATATCCAGTCTGCCCGTCTCCCATCACTCTGTGTATATCTCAGGGATATCCAGACTGCCCATCTCCCATCACTCTGCGTATATCACAGGGAAATCCAGCCTGCCCACCTCCCATCACTCTTGTATATCTCAGGGATATCTAGTCTTCCCATCTCCCATCACTCTGTCTATATCTCAGGAATATCCAGTCTGCCCGTCTCCCATCATTCTGTACATATCTCAGGGCTATCCAGTGTGCCCGTCTCCCATCACTCTGTGTATATCTCAGGGATATCCAATCTGCCCGTCTCCGATCACTTTTGTATATCTCAGGAATATCCCGTCTGCACGTCTCCCATCACTCTGTGTATACCTCAGGGATATCCAGTCAGGGCAGCTCAAACACTCTGTGTATATCTGAGGGATATCAAGTCTGCCCGTCTCACATCACTCTGTGTTAAACCTCAGGGATATCCAGGCTGCCCATCTCCGAACACTCTGTGTATAACTCAGGGAAATCTAGCCTGCCCACCTCCCATCACTCTTGTATATCTCAGGGATATCCAGTCTGGCCGTCTCCCATCACTCTGTACATATCTCAGGGCTATCCAGTGTGCCTGTCTCCCATCACTCTGTGTATATCTCAGGGATATCCAATCTGCCCGTCTCCGATCACTCTTGGTATATCTCAGGAATATCCCGTCTGCCCGTCTCCCATCACTCTGTGTATATGTCAGGGATATCCAGTCAGGGCAGCTCAAACACTCTGTGTATATCTGAGGGATATCAAGTCTGCCCGTCTCACATCACTCTGTGTTAAAACTCAGGGATATCCAGTCTGCCCGTCTCCCATCACTCTGTGTATACCTCAGGGACATCCTGTCTGCCCGTATCCTATCACTCTATGTATATCTCAGGGATATCTAGTCTGCCCGTCTCCCATCAGCCTGTGTATATCTCAGGGATATCCAGTTTGCCCATCTCCCATCACTCTGTGTATATATCAGGAATATCCAGTCTGCACGACTCCCATCACTCTATGTTCATCTCAGGGAAGTCCAGTCTGCCCCTCTACCATTACTCTGTGCATATCTCTGGGAGATCCAGTCTGCCCATCTCCCATCAATCTGTAATATATCTCACGTATATCCAGTCCGAGCTTCTGCCATCACTCTGTGTATATCTCAGGAATATCCAGTCTGCCCGTCTCCCATCACTCTGTGTACATCTCAGGGATATCCAGTCTGCCCCTCTATCATCACTCTGTGTACATCTGAGGGATATCCAGTCTGCCCGTCTCCCATCACTCTGTGTATATCACAGGAATATCCAGTCTTCCCGTCTCCCATCACTCAGTGTATATCTCAGGGATATGCAGTCTGCCTGTCTCCCATAACTCTGCGTATACCTCAGGGATATCCAGTCTGCCCGTATCCCATCACTCTGTGTATACCTCAGGGACATCCAGTCTGCCCGTCTCCCATCACTCTATGTATATCACAGGGATATCCAGTCTGCCCGTCTCCCATCAGCCTGTGTATATCTCAGGGATATCCAGTTTACCCATCTCCCATCACTCTGTGTACATATCAGGAATATCCAGTCTGCACGACTCCCATCACTCTATGTTCATCTCAGGGAAGTCCAGTCTGCCCCTCTACCATTACTCTGTGCATATCTCTGGGAGATCCAGTCTGCCCATCTCCCATCAATCTGTAATATATCTCACGTATATCCAGTCCGAGCATCTGCCATCACTCTGAGTATATCTCAGGAATATCCAGTCTGCCCGTCTCTCATCACTCTGTGTACATCTCAGGGATATCCAGTCTGCCCCTCTATCATCACTCTGAGTATATCTCTGGGATATCCAGTCTGCCCATCTCCCATCAATCTGTAATATATATCACATATATCCAGTCTGCCCGACTCCCATCACTCTGTGTACATCTGAGGGATATCCAGTCTGCCCGTCTCCCATCACTCTGTGTATATCTCAGGGATATGCAGTCTGCCTGTCTCCCATAACTCAGTGCATATCTCAGGGATATCCAGGCAGCCTGTTTCCCATCACTGTGTGTATATCTCAGGGCTATCCAGTCTGCCCGTCTCCCATCACCCTGTGTATATCTGAGGGATATCCAGTTTGCCCATCTCCAGACACTCTGTGTATATCTCAGGAATATCCAGTCTGCCCGACTCCCATCACTCTGTGTACATCTCTGGGATATCCAGTCTGCCTGTCTCTCATAACTCTGTGTATACCTCAGGGATATCCAGTCTGCCCATCTCCCATCACTCTGTGTATACCTCAGGGAAATCCAGTTTGCCCGTCTCCCATCACTCTCTGTATATCTCAGGGATATCCAGTCTGCCCGTCTCCCATCACCCTGTGTATATCTCAGGGATATCCAGTCTGCCCCTCTCCCATCACTCTGTGTATAACTCTGGGAAATCCAGTCTGCCCATCTTCCATCACTCTGTACTATATCTCACGTATATCCAGTCTGTGCATCTCCCATCACTCTGTGTATATCTGAGGAATATCCAGTCTGCCCGTCTCCCATCACTCTGTGTATATCTCAGGGATATCCAGACTGCCCATCTCCCATCACTCTGCGTATATCACAGGGAAATCCAGCCTGCCCACCTCCCATCACTCTTGTATATCTCAGGGATATCTAGTCTTCCCATCTCCCATCACTCTGTCTATATCTCAGGAATATCCAGTCTGCCCGTCTCCCATCACTCTGTACATATCTCAGGGCTATCCAGTGTGCCCGTCTCCCATCACTCTGTGTATATCTCAGGGATATCCAATCTGCCCGTCTCCGATCACTTTTGTATATCTCAGGAATATCCCGTCTGCACGTCTCCCATCACTCTGTGTATACCTCAGGGATATCCAGTCAGGGCAGCTCAAACACTCTGTGTATATCTGAGGGATATCAAGTCTGCCCGTCTCACATCACTCTGTGTTAAACCTCAGGGATATCCAGGCTGCCCATCTCCGAACACTCTGTGTATAACTCAGGGAAATCTAGCCTGCCCACCTCCCATCACTCTTGTATATCTCAGGGATATCCAGTCTGGCCGTCTCCCATCACTCTGTAAATATCTCAGGGCTATCCAGTGTGCCCGTCTCCCATCACTCTGTGTATATCTCAGGGATATCCAATCTGCCCGTCTCCGATCACTCTTGGTATATCTCAGGAATATCCCGTCTGCCCGTCTCCCATCACTCTGTGTATATGTCAGGGATATCCAGTCAGGGCAGCTCAAACACTCTGTGTATATCTGAGGGATATCAAGTCTGCCCGTCTCACATCACTCTGTGTTAAAACTCAGGGATATCCAGTCTGCCCGTCTCCCATCACTCTGTGTATACCTCAGGGACATCCAGTCTGCCCGTATCCTATCACTCTATGTATATCTCAGGGATATCTAGTCTGCCCGTCTCCCATCAGCCTGTGTATATCTCAGGGATATCCAGTTTGCCCATCTCCCATCACTCTGTGTATATATCAGGAATATCCAGTCTGCACGACTCCCATCACTCTATGTTCATCTCAGGGAAGTCCAGTCTGCCCCTCTACCATTACTCTGTGCATATCTCTGGGAGATCCAGTCTGCCCATCTCCCATCAATCTGTAATATATCTCACGTATATCCAGTCCGAGCTTCTGCCATCACTCTGTGTATATCTCAGGAATATCCAGTCTGCCCGTCTCCCATCACTCTGTGTACATCTCAGGGATATCCAGTCTGCCCCTCTATCATCACTCTGTGTACATCTGAGGGATATCCAGTCTGCCCGTCTCCCATCACTCTGTGTATATCACAGGAATATCCAGTCTTCCCGTCTCCCATCACTCAGTGTATATCTCAGGGATATGCAGTCTGCCTGTCTCCCATAACTCTGCGTATACCTCAGGGATATCCAGTCTGCCCGTATCCCATCACTCTGTGTATATCTCAGGGATATCCAGTCTGCCCATCTCCCATCACCCTGTGTATATCTGTGGGATATCCAGTTTCCCCATCTCCTATCATTCTGTGTATATCTCAGGAATATCCAGTCTGCCCGACTCCCATCACTCTGTGTACATCTGAGGGATATCCAGTCTGCCCCTCTCCCATCACTCTGTGTATATCTCAGGAATATCCAGTCTGCCCGACTCCCATCACTCTGTGTTCATCTCAGGGATATCCAGTCTGCCCCTCTACCATTACTCTCTGTATATCTCTGGGATATCCAGTCTGCCCATCTTCCATCACTCTGTACTATATCTGACGTATATCCAGTCTGTGCATCTCCCATCACTCTGCGTATATCACAGGGATATCCAGTCAGGGCAGCTCAAACACTCTGCGTGTATCTGAGGGATATTAAGTCTGCCCGTCTCACATCACTCTGTGTTAAACCTCAGGGATATCCAGGCTGCCCATCTCCGAACACACTGTGTATAACTCAGGGAAATCCAGCCTGCCCACCTCCCATCTCTCTTGTATATCTCAGGGATATCCAGTCTGCCCGTCTCCCATCACTCTGTGAATATCTCAGGGATATCCAGGCTGCCTTTTTCCCATCACTGTGTGTATATCTCACGGATATCCAATCTGCCCATATCCCATCACTCTTGGTATATCTCAGGAATATCCCATCTGCCCGTCTCACATCACTCTTTGTATATCACAGGGATATCCAGTCAGGGCAGCTCAAACACTCTGTGTATATCTGAGGGATATCAAGTCTGCCCGTCTCACATCACTCTGTGTTAAACCTCAGGGATATCCAGGCTGCCCATCTCCGAACACTCTGTGTATAACTCAGGGAAATCTAGCCTGCCAACCTCCCATCACTCTTGTATATCTCAGGGATATCCAGGCTGCCTGTTTCCCATCGCTGTGTGTATATCTCAGGGATATCCAGTCTGCCCATATCCCATCACTCTGTGGATATCTCAGGAATATCCAGTCTGCTCGTCTCCCATCACTCTGTGTATATCTCAGGAATATACAGTCTGCCCGTCTCCCATCACTCAGTGCATATCTCAGGGATATCCAGTCTGCCCGTCTCCCATAACTCTGTGTATACCTCAGGGATATCCAGTCTGCCCGTCTCCCATCACTCTGTGTATACCTCAGGGACATCCAGTCTGCCCGTCTCCCATCACTCTATGTATATCTCAGGGATATCCAGTCTGCCCGTCTCCCATCAGCCTGTGTATATCTCAGGGATATCCAGTTTGCCCATCTCCCATCACTCTGTGTACATATCAGGAATATCCAGTCTGCACGACTCCCATCACTCTATGTTCATCTCAGGGAAGTCCAGTCTGCCCCTCTACCATTACTCTGTGCATATCTCTGGGAGATCCAGTCTGCCCATCTCCCATCAATCTGTAATATATCTCACGTATATCCAGTCCGAGCATCTGCCATCACTCTGTGTATATCTCAGGAATATCCAGTCTGCCCGTCTCTCATCACTCTGTGCACATCTCAGGGATATCCAGTCTGCCCCTCTATCATCACTCTGAGTATATCTCTGGGATATCCAGTCCGCCCATCTCCCATCAATCTGTAATATATATCACATATATCCAGTCTGCCCGACTCCCATCACTCTGTGTACATCTGAGGGATATCCAGTCTGCCCGTCTCCCATCACTCTGTGTATATCACAGGAATATCCAGTCTTCCCGTCTCCCATCACTCCGTGTATATCTCAGGGATATGCAGTCTGCCTGTCTCCCATAACTCTGCGTATACCTCAGGGATATCCAATCTGCCCGTATCCCATCACTCTGTGTATATCTCAGGGTTATCCAGTCTGCCCATCTCCCATCACCCTGTGTATATCTGAGGGATATCCAGTTTCCCCATCTCCTATCATTCTGTGTATATCTCAGGAATATCCAGTCTGCCCGACTCCCATCACTCTGTGTACATCTGAGGGATATCCAGTCTGCCCCTCTCCCATCACTCTGTGTATATCTCAGGAATATCCAGTCTGCCCGACTCCCATCACTCTGTGTTCATCTCAGGGATATCCAGTCTGCCCCTCTACCATCACTCTCTGTATATCTCTGGGATATCCAGTCTGCCCATCTTCCATCACTCTGTACTATATCTCACGTATATAAAGTCTGTGCATCTCCCATCACTCTTCGTATATCACAGGGATATCCAGTCAGGGCAGCTCAAACACTCTGCGTGTATCTGAGGGATATTAAGTCTGCCCGTCTCACATCACTCTGTGTTAAACCTCAGGGATATCCAGGCTGCCCATCTCCGAACACACTGTGTATAACTCAGGGAAATCCAGCCTGCCCACCTCCCATCACTCTGTGAATATCTCAGGGATATCCAGGCTGCCTGTTTCCCATCACTGTGTGTATATCTCAGGGATATCCAGTCTGCCCATATCCCATCACTCTGTGGATATCTCAGGAATATCCAGTCTGCCCGTCTCCCATCACTCTGTGTATATCTCAGGAATATCCAGTCTGCCCGTCACCCATCACTCTGTGTATATCTCAAGGATATCCAGTCTGCCCGTCTCCCATAACTCTGTGTATACCTCAGGGATATCCAGTCTGCCCGTCTCCCATCACTCTGTGTATACCTCAGGGACATCCAGTCTGCCCGTCTCCCATCACTCTATGTATATCTCAGGGATATCCAGTCTGCCCGTCTCCCATCACCCTGTGTATATCTCAGGGATATCCAGTTTGCCCATCTCCCATCACTCTGTGTATATCTCAGGAATATCCAGTCTGCCCGACTCCCATCACTCTGTGTTCATCTCAGGGATGTCCAGTCTGCTCCTCTACCGTCACTCTGTGTATATCTCTGGGATATCCAGTCTGCCCATCTCCCATCAATCTGTACTATATCTCACGTATATCCAGTCCGAGCATCTCCCATCACTCTGTGTATATCTCAGGAATATCCAGTCTGCCGGTCTCCCATCACTCTGTGTATATCTCAGGAATATCCAGTCTGCCCGTCTCCCATCACTCTGTGTATATCTCAGGGATATCCAATCTGTGCATCTCCCATAACTCTGTGTATACCTCAGGGATATCCAGTCTGCCCGTCTCCCATCACCCTGTGTATATCTGAGGGATATCCAGTTTGCCCATCTCCAGACACTCTGTGTATATCTCAGGAATATCCAGTCTGCCCGACTCCCATCACTCTGTGTACATCTCTGGGATATCCAGTCTGCCTGTCTCTCATAACTCTGTGTATACCTCAGGGATATCCAGTCTGCCCATCTCCCATCACTCTGTGTATACCTCAGGGAAATCCAGTTTGCCCGTCTCCCATCACTCTCTGTATATCTCAGGGATATCCAGTCTGCCCGTCTCCCATCACCCTGTGTATATCTCAGGGATATCCAGTCTGCCCCTCTCCCATCACTCTGTGTATAACTCTGGGAAATCCAGTCTGCCCATCTTCCATCACTCTGTACTATATCTCACGTATATCCAGTCTGTGCATCTCCCATCACTCTGTGTATATCTGAGGAATATCCAGTCTGCCCGTCTCCCATCACTCTGTGTATATCTCAGGGATATCCAGACTGCCCATCTCCCATCACTCTGCGTATATCACAGGGAAATCCAGCCTGCCCACCTCCCATCACTCTTGTATATCTCAGGGATATCTAGTCTTCCCATCTCCCATCACTCTGTCTATATCTCAGGAATATCCAGTCTGCCCGTCTCCCATCACTCTGTACATATCTCAGGGCTATCCAGTGTGCCCGTCTCCCATCACTCTGTGTATATCTCAGGGATATCCAATCTGCCCGTCTCCGATCACTTTTGTATATCTCAGGAATATCCCGTCTGCACGTCTCCCATCACTCTGTGTATACCTCAGGGATATCCAGTCAGGGCAGCTCAAACACTCTGTGTATATCTGAGGGATATCAAGTCTGCCCGTCTCACATCACTCTGTGTTAAACCTCAGGGATATCCAGGCTGCCCATCTCCGAACACTCTGTGTATAACTCAGGGAAATCTAGCCTGCCCACCTCCCATCACTCTGTGAATATCTCAGGGATATCCAGTCTGCCCATATCCCATCACTCTGTGGATATCTCAGGAATATCCAGTCTGCCCGTCTCCCATCACTCTGTGTATATCTCAGGAATATCCAGTCTGCCCGTCACCCATCACTCTGTGTATATCTCAAGGATATCCAGTCTGCCCGTCTCCCATAACTCTGTGTATACCTCAGGGATATCCAGTCTGCCCGTCTCCCATCACTCTGTGTATACCTCAGGGACATCCAGTCTGCCCGTCTCCCATCACTCTATGTATATCTCAGGGATATCCAGTCTGCCCGTCTCCCATCACCCTGTGTATATCTCAGGGATATCCAGTTTGCCCATCTCCCATCACTCTGTGTATATCTCAGGAATATCCAGTCTGCCCGACTCCCATCACTCTGTGTTCATCTCAGGGATGTCCAGTCTGCACCTCTACCGTCACTCTGTGTATATCTCTGGGATATCCAGTCTGCCCATCTCCCATCAATCTGTACTATATCTCACGTATATCCAGTCCGAGCATCTCCCATCACTCTGTGTATATCTCAGGAATATCCAGTCTGCCGGTCTCCCATCACTCTGTGTATATCTCAGGAATATCCAGTCTGCCCGTCTCCCATCACTCTGTGTATATCTCAGGGATATCCAATCTGTGCATCTCCCATAACTCTGTGTATACCTCAGGGATATCCAGTCTGCCCGTCTCCCATCACCCTGTGTATATCTGAGGGATATCCAGTTTGCCCATCTCCAGACACTCTGTGTATATCTCAGGAATATCCAGTCTGCCCGACTCCCATCACTCTGTGTACATCTCTGGGATATCCAGTCTGCCTGTCTCTCATAACTCTGTGTATACCTCAGGGATATCCAGTCTGCCCATCTCCCATCACTCTGTGTATACCTCAGGGAAATCCAGTTTGCCCGTCTCCCATCACTCTCTGTATATCTCAGGGATATCCAGTCTGCCCGTCTCCCATCACCCTGTGTATATCTCAGGGATATCCAGTCTGCCCCTCTCCCATCACTCTGTGTATAACTCTGGGAAATCCAGTCTGCCCATCTTCCATCACTCTGTACTATATCTCACGTATATCCAGTCTGTGCATCTCCCATCACTCTGTGTATATCTGAGGAATATCCAGTCTGCCCGTCTCCCATCACTCTGTGTATATCTCAGGGATATCCAGACTGCCCATCTCCCATCACTCTGCGTATATCACAGGGAAATCCAGCCTGCCCACCTCCCATCACTCTTGTATATCTCAGGGATATCTAGTCTTCCCATCTCCCATCACTCTGTCTATATCTCAGGAATATCCAGTCTGCCCGTCTCCCATCACTCTGTACATATCTCAGGGCTATCCAGTGTGCCCGTCTCCCATCACTCTGTGTATATCTCAGGGATATCCAATCTGCCCGTCTCCGATCACTTTTGTATATCTCAGGAATATCCCGTCTGCACGTCTCCCATCACTCTGTGTATACCTCAGGGATATCCAGTCAGGGCAGCTCAAACACTCTGTGTATATCTGAGGGATATCAAGTCTGCCCGTCTCACATCACTCTGTGTTAAACCTCAGGGATATCCAGGCTGCCCATCTCCGAACACTCTGTGTATAACTCAGGGAAATCTAGCCTGCCCACCTCCCATCACTCTTGTATATCTCAGGGATATCCAGTCTGGCCGTCTCCCATCACTCTGTGTATATCTCAGGGATATCCAATCTGCCCGTCTCCGATCACTCTTGGTATATCTCAGGAATATCCCGTCTGCCCGTCTCCCATCTCTCTGTGTATATGTCAGGGATATCCAGTCAGGGCAGCTCAAACACTCTGTGTATATCTGAGGGATATCAAGTCTGCCCGTCTCACATCACTCTGTGTTAAAACTCAGGGATATCCAGTCTGCCCGTCTCCCATCACTCTGTGTATACCTCAGGGACATCCTGTCTGCCCGTATCCTATCACTCTATGTATATCTCAGGGATATCTAGTCTGCCCGTCTCCCATCAGCCTGTGTATATCTCAGGGATATCCAGTTTGCCCATCTCCCATCACTCTGTGTATATATCAGGAATATCCAGTCTGCACGACTCCCATCACTCTATGTTCATCTCAGGGAAGTCCAGTCTGCCCCTCTACCATTACTCTGTGCATATCTCTGGGAGATCCAGTCTGCCCATCTCCCATCAATCTGTAATATATCTCACGTATATCCAGTCCGAGCTTCTGCCATCACTCTGTGTATATCTCAGGAATATCCAGTCTGCCCGTCTCCCATCACTCTGTGTACATCTCAGGGATATCCAGTCTGCCCCTCTATCATCACTCTGTGTACATCTGAGGGATATCCAGTCTGCCCGTCTCCCATCACTCTGTGTATATCACAGGAATATCCAGTCTTCCCGTCTCCCATCACTCAGTGTATATCTCAGGGATATGCAGTCTGCCTGTCTCCCATAACTCTGCGTATACCTCAGGGATATCCAGTCTGCCCGTATCCCATCACTCTGTGTATACCTCAGGGACATCCAGTCTGCCCGTCTCCCATCACTCTATGTATATCTCAGGGATATCCAGTCTGCCCGTCTCCCATCAGCCTGTGTATATCTCAGGGATATCCAGTTTGCCCATCTCCCATCACTCTGTGTACATATCAGGAATATCCAGTCTGCACGACTCCCATCACTCTATGTTCATCTCAGGGAAGTCCAGTCTGCCCCTCTACCATTACTCTGTGCATATCTCTGGGAGATCCAGTCTGCCCATCTCCCATCAATCTGTAATATATCTCACGTATATCCAGTCCGAGCATCTGCCATCACTCTGTGTATATCTCAGGAATATCCAGTCTGCCCGTCTCTCATCACTCTGTGCACATCTCAGGGATATCCAGTCTGCCCCTCTATCATCACTCTGAGTATATCTCTGGGATATCCAGTCCGCCCATTTCCCATCAATCTGTAATATATATCACATATATCCAGTCTGCCCGACTCCCATCACTCTGTGTACATCTGAGGGATATCCAGTCTGCCCGTCTCCCATCACTCTGTGTATATCACAGGAATATCCAGTCTTCCCGTCTCCCATCACTCCGTGTATATCTCAGGGATATGCAGTCTGCCTGTCTCCCATAACTCTGCGTATACCTCAGGGATATCCAATCTGCCCGTATCCCATCACTCTGTGTATATCTCAGGGTTATCCAGTCTGCCCATCTCCCATCACCCTGTGTATATCTGAGGGATATCCAGTTTCCCCATCTCCTATCATTCTGTGTATATCTCAGGAATATCCAGTCTGCCCGACTCCCATCACTCTGTGTACATCTGAGGGATATCCAGTCTGCCCCTCTCCCATCACTCTGTGTATATCTCAGGAATATCCAGTCTGCCCGACTCCCATCACTCTGTGTTCATCTCAGGGATATCCAGTCTGCCCCTCTACCATCACTCTCTGTATATCTCTGGGATATCCAGTCTGCCCATCTTCCATCACTCTGTACTATATCTCACGTATATAAAGTCTGTGCATCTCCCATCACTCTTCGTATATCACAGGGATATCCAGTCAGGGCAGCTCAAACACTCTGCGTGTATCTGAGGGATATTAAGTCTGCCCGTCTCACATCACTCTGTGTTAAACCTCAGGGATATCCAGGCTGCCCATCTCCGAACACACTGTGTATAACTCAGGGAAATCCAGCCTGCCCACCTCCCATCACTCTGTGAATATCTCAGGGATATCCAGGCTGCCTGTTTCCCATCACTGTGTGTATATCTCAGGGATATCCAGTCTGCCCATATCCCATCACTCTGTGGATATCTCAGGAATATCCAGTCTGCCCGTCTCCCATCACTCTGTGTATATCTCAGGAATATCCAGTCTGCCCGTCACCCATCACTCTGTGTATATCTCAAGGATATCCAGTCTGCCCGTCTCCCATAACTCTGTGTATACCTCAGGGATATCCAGTCTGCCCGTCTCCCATCACTCTGTGTATACCTCAGGGACATCCAGTCTGCCCGTCTCCCATCACTCTATGTATATCTCAGGGATATCCAGTCTGCCCGTCTCCCATCACCCTGTGTATATCTCAGGGATATCCAGTTTGCCCATCTCCCATCACTCTGTGTATATCTCAGGAATATCCAGTCTGCCCGACTCCCATCACTCTGTGTTCATCTCAGGGATGTCCAGTCTGCTCCTCTACCGTCACTCTGTGTATATCTCTGGGATATCCAGTCTGCCCATCTCCCATCAATCTGTACTATATCTCACGTATATCCAGTCCGAGCATCTCCCATCACTCTGTGTATATCTCAGGAATATCCAGTCTGCCGGTCTCCCATCACTCTGTGTATATCTCAGGAATATCCAGTCTGCCCGTCTCCCATCACTCTGTGTATATCTCAGGGATATCCAATCTGTGCATCTCCCATAACTCTGTGTATACCTCAGGGATATCCAGTCTGCCCGTCTCCCATCACCCTGTGTATATCTGAGGGATATCCAGTTTGCCCATCTCCAGACACTCTGTGTATATCTCAGGAATATCCAGTCTGCCCGACTCCCATCACTCTGTGTACATCTCTGGGATATCCAGTCTGCCTGTCTCTCATAACTCTGTGTATACCTCAGGGATATCCAGTCTGCCCATCTCCCATCACTCTGTGTATACCTCAGGGAAATCCAGTTTGCCCGTCTCCCATCACTCTCTGTATATCTCAGGGATATCCAGTCTGCCCGTCTCCCATCACCCTGTGTATATCTCAGGGATATCCAGTCTGCCCCTCTCCCATCACTCTGTGTATAACTCTGGGAAATCCAGTCTGCCCATCTTCCATCACTCTGTACTATATCTCACGTATATCCAGTCTGTGCATCTCCCATCACTCTGTGTATATCTGAGGAATATCCAGTCTGCCCGTCTCCCATCACTCTGTGTATATCTCAGGGATATCCAGACTGCCCATCTCCCATCACTCTGCGTATATCACAGGGAAATCCAGCCTGCCCACCTCCCATCACTCTTGTATATCTCAGGGATATCTAGTCTTCCCATCTCCCATCACTCTGTCTATATCTCAGGAATATCCAGTCTGCCCGTCTCCCATCACTCTGTACATATCTCAGGGCTATCCAGTGTGCCCGTCTCCCATCACTCTGTGTATATCTCAGGGATATCCAATCTGCCCGTCTCCGATCACTTTTGTATATCTCAGGAATATCCCGTCTGCACGTCTCCCATCACTCTGTGTATACCTCAGGGATATCCAGTCAGGGCAGCTCAAACACTCTGTGTATATCTGAGGGATATCAAGTCTGCCCGTCTCACATCACTCTGTGTTAAACCTCAGGGATATCCAGGCTGCCCATCTCCGAACACTCTGTGTATAACTCAGGGAAATCTAGCCTGCCCACCTCCCATCACTCTGTGAATATCTCAGGGATATCCAGTCTGCCCATATCCCATCACTCTGTGGATATCTCAGGAATATCCAGTCTGCCCGTCTCCCATCACTCTGTGTATATCTCAGGAATATCCAGTCTGCCCGTCACCCATCACTCTGTGTATATCTCAAGGATATCCAGTCTGCCCGTCTCCCATAACTCTGTGTATACCTCAGGGATATCCAGTCTGCCCGTCTCCCATCACTCTGTGTATACCTCAGGGACATCCAGTCTGCCCGTCTCCCATCACTCTATGTATATCTCAGGGATATCCAGTCTGCCCGTCTCCCATCACCCTGTGTATATCTCAGGGATATCCAGTTTGCCCATCTCCCATCACTCTGTGTATATCTCAGGAATATCCAGTCTGCCCGACTCCCATCACTCTGTGTTCATCTCAGGGATGTCCAGTCTGCACCTCTACCGTCACTCTGTGTATATCTCTGGGATATCCAGTCTGCCCATCTCCCATCAATCTGTACTATATCTCACGTATATCCAGTCCGAGCATCTCCCATCACTCTGTGTATATCTCAGGAATATCCAGTCTGCCGGTCTCCCATCACTCTGTGTATATCTCAGGAATATCCAGTCTGCCCGTCTCCCATCACTCTGTGTATATCTCAGGGATATCCAATCTGTGCATCTCCCATAACTCTGTGTATACCTCAGGGATATCCAGTCTGCCCGTCTCCCATCACCCTGTGTATATCTGAGGGATATCCAGTTTGCCCATCTCCAGACACTCTGTGTATATCTCAGGAATATCCAGTCTGCCCGACTCCCATCACTCTGTGTACATCTCTGGGATATCCAGTCTGCCTGTCTCTCATAACTCTGTGTATACCTCAGGGATATCCAGTCTGCCCATCTCCCATCACTCTGTGTATACCTCAGGGAAATCCAGTTTGCCCGTCTCCCATCACTCTCTGTATATCTCAGGGATATCCAGTCTGCCCCTCTCCCATCACTCTGTGTATACCTCAGGGAAATCCAGTTTGCCCGTCTCCCATCACTCTCTGTATATCTCAGGGATATCCAGTCTGCCCCTCTCCCATCACTCTGTGTATAACTCTGGGAAATCCAGTCTGCCCATCTTCCATCACTCTGTACTATATCTCACGTATATCCAGTCTGTGCATCTCCCATCACTCTGTGTATATCTGAGGAATATCCAGTCTGCCCGTCTCCCATCACTCTGTGTATATCTCAGGGATATCCAGACTGCCCATCTCCCATCACTCTGCGTATATCACAGGGAAATCCAGCCTGCCCACCTCCCATCACTCTTGTATATCTCAGGGATATCTAGTCTTCCCATCTCCCATCACTCTGTCTATATCTCAGGAATATCCAGTCTGCCCGTCTCCCATCACTCTGTACATATCTCAGGGCTATCCAGTGTGCCCGTCTCCCATCACTCTGTGTATATCTCAGGGATATCCAATCTGCCCGTCTCCGATCACTTTTGTATATCTCAGGAATATCCCGTCTGCACGTCTCCCATCACTCTGTGTATACCTCAGGGATATCCAGTCAGGGCAGCTCAAACACTCTGTGTATATCTGAGGGATATCAAGTCTGCCCGTCTCACATCACTCTGTGTTAAACCTCAGGGATATCCAGGCTGCCCATCTCCGAACACTCTGTGTATAACTCAGGGAAATCTAGCCTGCCCACCTCCCATCACTCTTGTATATCTCAGGATATCCAGTCTGGCCGTCTCCCATCACTCTGTGTATATCTCAGGGATATCCAATCTGCCCGTCTCCGATCACTCTTGGTATATCTCAGGAATATCCCGTCTGCCCGTCTCCCATCACTCTGTGTATATGTCAGGGATATCCAGTCAGGGCAGCTCAAACACTCTGTGTATATCTGAGGGATATCAAGTCTGCCCGTCTCACATCACTCTGTGTTAAAACTCAGGGATATCCAGTCTGCCCGTCTCCCATCACTCTGTGTATACCTCAGGGACATCCTGTCTGCCCGTATCCTATCACTCTATGTATATCTCAGGGATATCTAGTCTGCCCGTCTCCCATCAGCCTGTGTATATCTCAGGGATATCCAGTTTGCCCATCTCCCATCACTCTGTGTATATATCAGGAATATCCAGTCTGCACGACTCCCATCACTCTATGTTCATCTCAGGGAAGTCCAGTCTGCCCCTCTACCATTACTCTGTGCATATCTCTGGGAGATCCAGTCTGCCCATCTCCCATCAATCTGTAATATATCTCACGTATATCCAGTCCGAGCTTCTGCCATCACTCTGTGTATATCTCAGGAATATCCAGTCTGCCCGTCTCCCATCACTCTGTGTACATCTCAGGGATATCCAGTCTGCCCCTCTATCATCACTCTGTGTACATCTGAGGGATATCCAGTCTGCCCGTCTCCCATCACTCTGTGTATATCACAGGAATATCCAGTCTTCCCGTCTCCCATCACTCAGTGTATATCTCAGGGATATGCAGTCTGCCTGTCTCCCATAACTCTGCGTATACCTCAGGGATATCCAGTCTGCCCGTATCCCATCACTCTGTGTATACCTCAGGGACATCCAGTCTGCCCGTCTCCCATCACTCTATGTATATCACAGGGATATCCAGTCTGCCCGTCTCCCATCAGCCTGTGTATATCTCAGGGATATCCAGTTTGCCCATCTCCCATCACTCTGTGTACATATCAGGAATATCCAGTCTGCACGACTCCCATCACTCTATGTTCATCTCAGGGAAGTCCAGTCTGCCCCTCTACCATTACTCTGTGCATATCTCTGGGAGATCCAGTCTGCCCATCTCCCATCAATCTGTAATATATCTCACGTATATCCAGTCCGAGCATCTGCCATCACTCTGTGTATATCTCAGGAATATCCAGTCTGCCCGTCTCTCATCACTCTGTGTACATCTCAGGGATATCCAGTCTGCCCCTCTATCATCACTCTGAGTATATCTCTGGATATCCAGTCTGCCCATCTCCCATCAATCTGTAATATATATCACATATATCCAGTCTGCCCGACTCCCATCACTCTGTGTACATCTGAGGGATATCCAGTCTGCCCGTCTCCCATCACTCTGTGTATATCTCAGGGATATGCAGTCTGCCTGTCTCCCATAACTCAGTGCATATCTCAGGGATATCCAGGCAGCCTGTTTCCCATCACTGTGTGTATATCTCAGGGATATCCAGTCTGCCCGTCTCCCATCACCCTGTGTATATCTGAGGGATATCCAGTTTGCCCATCTCCAGACACTCTGTGTATATCTCAGGAATATCCAGTCTGCCCGACTCCCATCACTCTGTGTACATCTCTGGGATATCCAGTCTGCCTGTCTCTCATAACTCTGTGTATACCTCAGGGATATCCAGTCTGCCCATCTCCCATCACTCTGTGTATACCTCAGGGAAATCCAGTTTGCCCGTCTCCCATCACTCTCTGTATATCTCAGGGATATCCAGTCTGCCCGTCTCCCATCACCCTGTGTATATCTCAGGGATATCCAGTCTGCCCCTCTCCCATCACTCTGTGTATAACTCTGGGAAATCCAGTCTGCCCATCTTCCATCACTCTGTACTATATCTCACGTATATCCAGTCTGTGCATCTCCCATCACTCTGTGTATATCTGAGGAATATCCAGTCTGCCCGTCTCCCATCACTCTGTGTATATCTCAGGGATATCCAGACTGCCCATCTCCCATCACTCTGCGTATATCACAGGGAAATCCAGCCTGCCCACCTCCCATCACTCTTGTATATCTCAGGGATATCTAGTCTTCCCATCTCCCATCACTCTGTCTATATCTCAGGAATATCCAGTCTGCCCGTCTCCCATCACTCTGTACATATCTCAGGGCTATCCAGTGTGCCCGTCTCCCATCACTCTGTGTATATCTCAGGGATATCCAATCTGCCCGTCTCCGATCACTTTTGTATATCTCAGGAATATCCCGTCTGCACGTCTCCCATCACTCTGTGTATACCTCAGGGATATCCAGTCAGGGCAGCTCAAACACTCTGTGTATATCTGAGGGATATCAAGTCTGCCCGTCTCACATCACTCTGTGTTAAACCTCAGGGATATCCAGGCTGCCCATCTCCGAACACTCTGTGTATAACTCAGGGAAATCTAGCCTGCCCACCTCCCATCACTCTTGTATATCTCAGGGATATCCAGTCTGGCCGTCTCCCATCACTCTGTAAATATCTCAGGGCTATCCAGTGTGCCCGTCTCCCATCACTCTGTGTATATCTCAGGGATATCCAATCTGCCCGTCTCCGATCACTCTTGGTATATCTCAGGAATATCCCGTCTGCCCGTCTCCCATCACTCTGTGTATATGTCAGGGATATCCAGTCAGGGCAGCTCAAACACTCTGTGTATATCTGAGGGATATCAAGTCTGCCCGTCTCACATCACTCTGTGTTAAAACTCAGGGATATCCAGTCTGCCCGTCTCCCATCACTCTGTGTATACCTCAGGGACATCCAGTCTGCCCGTATCCTATCACTCTATGTATATCTCAGGGATATCTAGTCTGCCCGTCTCCCATCAGCCTGTGTATATCTCAGGGATATCCAGTTTGCCCATCTCCCATCACTCTGTGTATATATCAGGAATATCCAGTCTGCACGACTCCCATCACTCTATGTTCATCTCAGGGAAGTCCAGTCTGCCCCTCTACCATTACTCTGTGCATATCTCTGGGAGATCCAGTCTGCCCATCTCCCATCAATCTGTAATATATCTCACGTATATCCAGTCCGAGCTTCTGCCATCACTCTGTGTATATCTCAGGAATATCCAGTCTGCCCGTCTCCCATCACTCTGTGTACATCTCAGGGATATCCAGTCTGCCCCTCTATCATCACTCTGTGTACATCTGAGGGATATCCAGTCTGCCCGTCTCCCATCACTCTGTGTATATCACAGGAATATCCAGTCTTCCCGTCTCCCATCACTCAGTGTATATCTCAGGGATATGCAGTCTGCCTGTCTCCCATAACTCTGCGTATACCTCAGGGATATCCAGTCTGCCCGTATCCCATCACTCTGTGTATATCTCAGGGATATCCAGTCTGCCCATCTCCCATCACCCTGTGTATATCTGTGGGATATCCAGTTTCCCCATCTCCTATCATTCTGTGTATATCTCAGGAATATCCAGTCTGCCCGACTCCCATCACTCTGTGTACATCTGAGGGATATCCAGTCTGCCCCTCTCCCATCACTCTGTGTATATCTCAGGAATATCCAGTCTGCCCGACTCCCATCACTCTGTGTTCATCTCAGGGATATCCAGTCTGCCCCTCTACCATCACTCTCTGTATATCTCTGGGATATCCAGTCTGCCCATCTTCCATCACTCTGTACTATATCTGACGTATATCCAGTCTGTGCATCTCCCATCACTCTGCGTATATCACAGGGATATCCAGTCAGGGCAGCTCAAACACTCTGCGTGTATCTGAGGGATATTAAGTCTGCCCGTCTCACATCACTCTGTGTTAAACCTCAGGGATATCCAGGCTGCCCATCTCCGAACACACTGTGTATAACTCAGGGAAATCCAGCCTGCCCACCTCCCATCTCTCTTGTATATCTCAGGGATATCCAGTCTGCCCGTCTCCCATCACTCTGTGAATATCTCAGGGATATCCAGGCTGCCTTTTTCCCATCACTGTGTGTATATCTCACGGATATCCAATCTGCCCATATCCCATCACTCTTGGTATATCTCAGGAATATCCCATCTGCCCGTCTCACATCACTCTTTGTATATCACAGGGATATCCAGTCAGGGCAGCTCAAACACTCTGTGTATATCTGAGGGATATCAAGTCTGCCCGTCTCACATCACTCTGTGTTAAACCTCAGGGATATCCAGGCTGCCCATCTCCGAACACTCTGTGTATAACTCAGGGAAATCTAGCCTGCCAACCTCCCATCACTCTTGTATATCTCAGGGATATCCAGGCTGCCTGTTTCCCATCGCTGTGTGTATATCTCAGGGATATCCAGTCTGCCCATATCCCATCACTCTGTGGATATCTCAGGAATATCCAGTCTGCTCGTCTCCCATCACTCTGTGTATATCTCAGGAATATACAGTCTGCCCGTCTCCCATCACTCAGTGCATATCTCAGGGATATCCAGTCTGCCCGTCTCCCATAACTCTGTGTATACCTCAGGGATATCCAGTCTGCCCGTCTCCCATCACTCTGTGTATACCTCAGGGACATCCAGTCTGCCCGTCTCCCATCACTCTATGTATATCTCAGGGATATCCAGTCTGCCCGTCTCCCATCAGCCTGTGTATATCTCAGGGATATCCAGTTTGCCCATCTCCCATCACTCTGTGTACATATCAGGAATATCCAGTCTGCACGACTCCCATCACTCTATGTTCATCTCAGGGAAGTCCAGTCTGCCCCTCTACCATTACTCTGTGCATATCTCTGGGAGATCCAGTCTGCCCATCTCCCATCAATCTGTAATATATCTCACGTATATCCAGTCCGAGCATCTGCCATCACTCTGTGTATATCTCAGGAATATCCAGTCTGCCCGTCTCTCATCACTCTGTGCACATCTCAGGGATATCCAGTCTGCCCCTCTATCATCACTCTGAGTATATCTCTGGGATATCCAGTCCGCCCATCTCCCATCAATCTGTAATATATATCACATATATCCAGTCTGCCCGACTCCCATCACTCTGTGTACATCTGAGGGATATCCAGTCTGCCCGTCTCCCATCACTCTGTGTATATCACAGGAATATCCAGTCTTCCCGTCTCCCATCACTCCGTGTATATCTCAGGGATATGCAGTCTGCCTGTCTCCCATAACTCTGCGTATACCTCAGGGATATCCAATCTGCCCGTATCCCATCACTCTGTGTATATCTCAGGGTTATCCAGTCTGCCCATCTCCCATCACCCTGTGTATATCTGAGGGATATCCAGTTTCCCCATCTCCTATCATTCTGTGTATATCTCAGGAATATCCAGTCTGCCCGACTCCCATCACTCTGTGTACATCTGAGGGATATCCAGTCTGCCCCTCTCCCATCACTCTGTGTATATCTCAGGAATATCCAGTCTGCCCGACTCCCATCACTCTGTGTTCATCTCAGGGATATCCAGTCTGCCCCTCTACCATCACTCTCTGTATATCTCTGGGATATCCAGTCTGCCCATCTTCCATCACTCTGTACTATATCTCACGTATATAAAGTCTGTGCATCTCCCATCACTCTTCGTATATCACAGGGATATCCAGTCAGGGCAGCTCAAACACTCTGCGTGTATCTGAGGGATATTAAGTCTGCCCGTCTCACATCACTCTGTGTTAAACCTCAGGGATATCCAGGCTGCCCATCTCCGAACACACTGTGTATAACTCAGGGAAATCCAGCCTGCCCACCTCCCATCACTCTGTGAATATCTCAGGGATATCCAGGCTGCCTGTTTCCCATCACTGTGTGTATATCTCAGGGATATCCAGTCTGCCCATATCCCATCACTCTGTGGATATCTCAGGAATATCCAGTCTGCCCGTCTCCCATCACTCTGTGTATATCTCAGGAATATCCAGTCTGCCCGTCACCCATCACTCTGTGTATATCTCAAGGATATCCAGTCTGCCCGTCTCCCATAACTCTGTGTATACCTCAGGGATATCCAGTCTGCCCGTCTCCCATCACTCTGTGTATACCTCAGGGACATCCAGTCTGCCCGTCTCCCATCACTCTATGTATATCTCAGGGATATCCAGTCTGCCCGTCTCCCATCACCCTGTGTATATCTCAGGGATATCCAGTTTGCCCATCTCCCATCACTCTGTGTATATCTCAGGAATATCCAGTCTGCCCGACTCCCATCACTCTGTGTTCATCTCAGGGATGTCCAGTCTGCTCCTCTACCGTCACTCTGTGTATATCTCTGGGATATCCAGTCTGCCCATCTCCCATCAATCTGTACTATATCTCACGTATATCCAGTCCGAGCATCTCCCATCACTCTGTGTATATCTCAGGAATATCCAGTCTGCCGGTCTCCCATCACTCTGTGTATATCTCAGGAATATCCAGTCTGCCCGTCTCCCATCACTCTGTGTATATCTCAGGGATATCCAATCTGTGCATCTCCCATAACTCTGTGTATACCTCAGGGATATCCAGTCTGCCCGTCTCTCATCACTCTGTGTATATCTCAGCGATATCCAGTCTGCCCGTCTCCCAACAGCCTGTGTATATCTCAGGGATATCCAGTTTGCCCATCTCCCATCACTCTGTGTATATCTCAGGAATATCCAGTCTGCACGACTCCCATCACTCTATGTTCATCTCAGGGATGTCCAGTCTGCCCCTCTACCATCACTCTGTGTATATCTCTGGGTTATCCAGTCTGCCCATCTCCCATCAATCTGTAATATATCTCACGTATATCCTGTCCGAGCATCTGCCATCACTCTGTGTATATCGCAGGAATATGCATTCTGCCAGTCTCCCATCACTCTGTGTATATCTCAGGAATATCCAGTCTGCCCGTCTCCCATCACTCTGTGGATATCTCAGGGATATCCAGTCTGCCCATCTCGCATCAATCTGTACTATATCTCACATATATCCAGTCTGAGCATCTCCCATCACTCTGTGTACATCTGAGGGATATCCAGTCTGCCCCTCTCCCATCACTCTGTGTATATCTCTGGGATATCCAGTCTGCCCATCTTCCATCACTCTGTACTATATCTCACGTATATCCAGTCTGTGCATCTCCCATCACTCTGTGTATATCTGAGGAATATCCAGTCTCCCGTCTCCCATCACTCTGTGTATATCTCAGGGATATCCAATCTGCCCGTCTCTGATCACTCTGCGCATATCTCAGGAATATCCCATCTGCCCGTCTCCCATCACTCTGTGTATATCTCAGGAATATCCAGTCTGCCCGTATCCCATCAGTCTGTGTATATGTCTGGGATATCCAGTCTGACCGTCTCCCATCACTCTGTGGAACCTCAGGGACATCCCGTCTGCCCGTCTCCCGTCATGTTGTGTATATCTCAGGTATATCCTGTCTGCCCGTCTCCCATCACTCTGTGAAAATCTCAGGGATATCCAGTCAGGGCAGCTCAAACACTCTGCGTATATCTGAGGGATATTAAGTCTGCCCGTCTCACATCACTCTTTCTTAAACCTCAGGGATATCCAGGCTGCCCATCTCCGAACACTCTGTGTATAACTCAGGGAAATCCAGCCTGCCCACCTCCCATCACTCTTGTATATCTCAGGGATATCCAGTCTGCCCGTCTCCCATACCTCTGTGAATATCTCAGGGATATCCAGGCTGCCTGTTTCCCATCACTGTGTGTATATCTCAGGGATATCCAGTCTGCCCATATCCCATCACTCTGTGGATATCTCAGGAATATCCAGTCTGCCCGTCTCCCATCACTCTGTGTATATCTCAGGGATATCCAGTCTGCCCCTCTATCATCACTCTGAGTATATCTCTGGGATATCCAGTCTGCCCATCTCCCATCAATCTGTAATATATATCACATATATCCAGTCTGCCCGACTCCCATCACTCTGTGTACATCTGAGGGATATCCAGTCTGCCCGTCTCCCATCACTCTGTGTATATCACAGGAATATCCAGTCTTCCCGTCTCCCATCACTCTGTGTATATCTCAGGGATATGCAGTCTGCCTGTCTCCCATAACTCTGCATATACCTCAGGGATATCCAGTCTGCCCGTATCCCATCACTCTGTGTATATCTCAGGGATATCCAGTCTGCCCATCTCCCATCACCCTGTGTATATCTGTGGGATATCCAGTTTCCCCATCTCCTATCATTCTGTGTATATCTCAGGAATATCCAGTCTGCCCGACTCCCATCACTCTGTGTACATCTGAGGGATATCCAGTCTGCCCCTCTCCCATCACTCTGTGTATATCTCAGGAATATCCAGTCTGCCCGACTCCCATCACTCTGTGTTCATCTCAGGGATATCCAGTCTGCCCCTCTACCATCACTCTGTGTATATCTCTGGGATATCCAGTCAGGGCAGCTCAAACACTCTGCGTGTATCTGAGGGATATTAAGTCTGCCCGTCTCACATCACTCTGTGTTAAACCTCAGGGATATCCAGGCTGCCCATCTCCGAACACACTGTGTATAACTCAGGGAAATCCAGCCTGCCCACCTCCCATCTCTCTTGTATATCTCAGGGATATCCAGTCTGCCCGTCTCCCATCACTCTGTGAATATCTCAGGGATATCCAGGCTGCCTGTTTCCCATCACTGTGTGTATATCTCACGGATATCCAGTCTGCCCATATCCCATCACTCTTGGTATATCTCAGGAATATCCCGTCTGCCCGTCTCCCATCACTCTGTGTATATCTCAGTGACATCCAGTCAGGGCAGCTCAAACACTCTGTGTATATCTGAGGGATATCAAGTCTGCCCGTCTCACATCACTCTGTGTTAAACCTCAGGGATATCCAGGCTGCCCATCTCCGAACACTCTGTGTATAACTCAGGGAAATCTAGCCTGCCAACCTCCCATCACTCTTGTATATCTCAGGGATATCCAGGCTGCCTGTTTCCCATCACTGTGTGTATATCTCAGGGATATCCAGTCTGCCCATATCCCATCACTCTGTGGATATCTCAGGAATATCCAGTCTGCCCGTCTCCCATCACTCTGTGTATATCTCAGGAATTTCCAGTCTGCCCGTCTCCCATCACTCAGTGCATATCTCAGGGATATCCAGTCTGCCCGTCTCCCATAACTCTGTGTATACCTCAGGGATATCCAGTCTGCCCGTCTCCCATCACTCTGTGTATACCTCAGGGACATCCAGTCTGCCCGTCTCCCATCACTCTATGTATATCTCAGGGATATCCAGTCTGCCCGTCTCCCATCAGCCTGTGTATATCTCAGGGATATCCAGTTTGCCCATCTCCCATCACTCTGTGTACTTATCAGGAATATCCAGTCTGCACGACTCCCATCACTCTATGTTCATCTCAGGGAAGTCCAGTCTGCCCCTCTACCATTACTCTGTGCATATCTCTGGGAGATCCAGTCTGCCCATCTCCCATCAATCTGTAATATATCTCACGTATATCCAGTCCGAGCATCTGCCATCACTCTGTGTATATCTCAGGAATATCCAGTCTGCCCGTCTCTCATCACTCTGTGTACATCTCAGGGATATCCAGTCTGCCCCTCTATCATCACTCTGAGTATATCTCTGGGATATCCAGTCTGCCCATCTCCCATCAATCTGTAATATATATCACATATATCCAGTCTGCCCGACTCCCATCACTCTGTGTACATCTGAGGGATATCCAGTCTGCCCGTCTCCCATCACTCTGTGTATATCACAGGAATATCCAGTCTTCCCGTCTCCCATCACTCTGTGAATATCTCAGGGATATGCAGTCTGCCTGTCTCCCATAACTCTGCGTATACCTCAGGGATATCCAGTCTGCCCGTATCCCATCACTCTGTGTATATCTCAGGGATATCCAGTCTGCCCATCTCCCATCACCCTGTGTATATCTGAGGGATATCCAGTTTCCCCATCTCCTATCATTCTGTGTATATCTCAGGAATATCCAGTCTGCCCGACTCCCATCACTCTGTGTACATCTGAGGGATATCCAGTCTGCCCCTCTCCCATCACTCTGTGTATATCTCAGGAATATCCAGTCTGCCCGACTCCCATCACTCTGTGTTCATCTCAGGGATATCCAGTCTGCCCCTCTACCATCACTCTCTGTATATCTCTGGGATATCCAGTCTGCCCATCTTCCATCACTCTGTACTATATCTCACGTATATCCAGTCTGTGCATCTCCCATCACTCTACGTATATCACAGGGATATCCAGTCAGGGCTGCTCAAACACTCTGCGTGTATCTGAGGGATATTAAGTCTGCCCGTCTCACATCACTCTGTGTTAAACCTCAGGGATATCCAGGCTGCCCACCTCCGAACACACTGTGTATAACTCAGGGAAATCCAGCCTGCCCACCTCCCATCACTCTTGTATATCTCAGGGATATCCAGTCTGCCCGTCTCCCATCGCTCTGTGAATATCTCAGGGATATCCAGGCTGCCTGTTTCCCATCACTGTGTGTATATCTCAGGGATATCCAGTCTGCCCATATCCCATCACTCTGTGGATATCTCAGGAATATCCAGTCTGCCCGTCTCCCATCACTCTGTGTATATCTCAGGAATATACAGTCTGCCCGTCTCCCATCACTCAGTGCATATCTCAGGGATATCCAGTCTGCCCGTCTCCCATAACTCTGTGTATACCTCAGGGATATCCAGTCTGCCCGTCTCCCATCACTCTGTGTATACCTCAGGGACATCCAGTCTGCCCGTCTCCCATCACTCTATGTATATCTCAGGGATATCCAGTCTGCCCGTCTCCCATCAGCCTGTGTATATCTCAGGGATATCCAGTTTGCCCATCTCCCATCACTCTGTGTACTTATCAGGAATATCCAGTCTGCACGACTCCCATCACTCTATGTTCATCTCAGGGAAGTCCAGTCTGCCCCTCTACCATTACTCTGTGCATATCTCTGGGAGATCCAGTCTGCCCATCTCCCATCAATCTGTAATATATCTCACGTATATCCAGTCCGAGCATCTGCCATCACTCTGTGTATATCTCAGGAATATCCAGTCTGCCCGTCTCTCATCACTCTGTGTACATCTCAGGGATATCCAGTCTGCCCCTCTATCATCACTCTGAGTATATCTCTGGGATATCCAGTCTGCCCACCTCCCATCAATCTGTAATATATATCACATATATCCAGTCTGCCCGACTCCCATCACTCTGTGTACATCTGAGGGATATCCAGTCTGCCCGTCTCCCATCACTCTGTGTATATCACAGGAATATCCAGTCTTCCCGTCTTCCATCACTCTGTGAATATCTCAGGGATATGCAGTCTGCCTGTCTCCCATAACTCTGCGTATACCTCAGGGATATCCAGTCTGCCCGTATCCCATCACTCTGTGTATATCTCAGGGATATCCAGTCTGCCCATCTCCCATCACCCTGTGTATATCTGAGGGATATCCAGTTTCCCCATCTCTAATCATTCTGTGTATATCTCAGGAATATCCAGTCTGCCCGACTCCCATCACTCTGTGTTCATCTCAGGGATATCCAGTCTGCCCCTCTACCATCACTCTCTGTATATCTCTGGGATATCCAGTCTGCCCATCTTCCATCACTCTGTACTATATCTCACGTATATCCAGTCTGTGCATCTCCCATCACTCTACGTATATCACAGGGATATCTAGTCAGGGCTGCTCAAACACTCTGCGTGTATCTGAGGGATATTAAGTCTGCCCGTCTCACATCACTCTGTGTTAAACCTCAGGGATATCCAGGCTGCCCACCTCCGAACACACTGTGTATAACTCAGGGAAATCCAGCCTGCCCACCTCCCATCACTCTTGTATATCTCAGGGATATCCAGTCTGCCCGTCTCCCATCACTCTGTGAATATCTCAGGGATATCCAGGCTGCCTGTTTCCCATCACTGTGTGTATATCTCAGGGATATCCAGTCTGCCCATATCCCATCACTCTGTGGATATCTCAGGAATATCCAGTCTGCCCGTCTCCCATCACTCTTTGTATATCTCAGGAATATCCAGTCTGCCCGTCACCCATCACTCTGTGTATATCTCAGGGATATCCAGTCTGCCCGTCTCCCATAACTCTGTGTATACCTCAGGGATATCCAGACTGCCCGTCTCCCATCACTCTGTGTATACCTCAGGGACATCCAGTCTGCCCGTCTCCCATCACTCTATGTATATCTCAGGGATATCCAGTCTGCCCGTCTCCCATCACCCTGTGTATATCTCAGGGATATCCAGTTTGCCCATCTCCCATCACTCTGTGTATATCTCAGGAATATCCAGTCTGCCCGACTCCCATCACTCTGTGTTCATCTCAGGGATGTCCAGTCTGCTCCTCTACCGTCACTCTGTGTATATCTCTGGGATATCCAGTCTGCCCATCTCCCATCAATCTGTACTATATCTCACGTATATCCAGTCCGAGCATCTCCCATCACTCTGTGTATATCTCAGGAATATCCAGTCTGCCGGTCTCCCATCACTCTGTGTATATCTCAGGAATATCCAGTCTGCCCGTCTCCCATCACTCTGTGTATATCTCAGGGATATCCAATCTGTGCATCTCCCATAACTCTGTGTATACCTCAGGGACATCCAGTCTGCCCGTCTCCCATCACTCTATGTATATCTCAGGGATATCCAGTCTGCCCGTCTCCCAACAGCCTGTGTATATCTCAGGGATATCCAGTTTGCCCATCTCCCATCACTCTGTGTATATCTCAGGAATATCCAGTCTGCACGACTCCCATCACTCTATGTTCATCTCAGGGATGTCCAGTCTGCCCCTCTACCATCACTCTGTGTATATCTCTGGGTTATCCAGTCTGCCCATCTCCCATCAATCTGTAATATATCTCACGTATATCCTGTCCGAGCATCTGCCATCACTCTGTGTATATCGCAGGAATATGCATTCTGCCAGTCTCCAATCACTCTGTGTATATCTCAGGAATATCCAGTCTGCCCGTCTCCCAACAATCTGTACATATCTCAGGGATATCCAGTGTGCCCGTCTCCCATCACTCTGAGTATATCTCTGGGATATCCAATCTGCCCGTCTCCGATCACTCTTGGTATATCTCAAGAATATCCAGTCTGCCGGTCTCCCATCACTCTGTGTCTATCTCAGGGATATACAGTTTGCCCATCTCCCATCACTCTGTGTATATCTCAGAAATATCCAGTCTGCCCGACTCCCATCTCTCTGGGTACATCTCAGGGATATCCAGTCTGCCCCTCTCCCATCACTCTGTGTATACCTCTGGGATATCCAGTCTGCCCATCTTCCATCACTCTGTACTATATGTCACGTATATCCAGTCTGAGCATCTCCCATCACTCTGTGTATATCTGAGGAATATCCAGTCTGCCCGTCTCCAATCACTCTGTGTATATCTCAGGGATATCCAGTCTGCCCATCTCCCATCACTCTGCGTATATCACAGGGAAATCCAGCCTGCCCACCTCCCATCACTCTTGTATATCTCAGGGATATCTAGTCTTCCCGTCTCCCATCACTCTGTGTATATCTCAGGGATATGCATTCTGCCCGTCTCCCATAACTCTGTGTATATCTCAGGAATATACAGTCTGCCCGTCTCCCATCACTCAGTGCATATCTCAGGGATATCCAGTCTGCCCGTCTCCCATAACTCTGTGTATACCTCAGGGATATCCAGTCTGCCCGTCTCCCATCACTCTGTGTATACCTCAGGGACATCCAGTCTGCCCGTCTCCCATCACTCTATGTATATCTCAGGGATATCCAGTCTGCCCGTCTCCCATCAGCCTGTGTATATCTCAGGGATATCCAGTTTGCCCATCTCCCATCACTCTGTGTACTTATCAGGAATATCCAGTCTGCACGACTCCCATCACTCTATGTTCATCTCAGGGAAGTCCAGTCTGCCCCTCTACCATTACTCTGTGCATATCTCTGGGAGATCCAGTCTGCCCATCTCCCATCAATCTGTAATATATCTCACGTATATCCAGTCCGAGCATCTGCCATCACTCTGTGTATATCTCAGGAATATCCAGTCTGCCCGTCTCTCATCACTCTGTGTACATCTCAGGGATATCCAGTCTGCCCCTCTATCATCACTCTGAGTATATCTCTGGGATATCCAGTCTGCCCACCTCCCATCAATCTGTAATATATATCACATATATCCAGTCTGCCCGACTCCCATCACTCTGTGTACATCTGAGGGATATCCAGTCTGCCCGTCTCCCATCACTCTGTGTATATCACAGGAATATCCAGTCTTCCCGTCTTCCATCACTCTGTGAATATCTCAGGGATATGCAGTCTGCCTGTCTCCCATAACTCTGCGTATACCTCAGGGATATCCAGTCTGCCCGTATCCCATCACTCTGTGTATATCTCAGGGATATCCAGTCTGCCCATCTCCCATCACCCTGTGTATATCTGAGGGATATCCAGTTTCCCCATCTCTAATCATTCTGTGTATATCTCAGGAATATCCAGTCTGCCCGACTCCCATCACTCTGTGTACATCTGAGGGATATCCAGTCTGCCCCTCTCCCATCACTCTGTGTATATCTCAGGAATATCCAGTCTGCCCGACTCCCATCACTCTGTGTTCATCTCAGGGATATCCAGTCTGCCCCTCTACCATCACTCTCTGTATATCTCTGGGATATCCAGTCTGCCCATCTTCCATCACTCTGTACTATATCTCACGTATATCCAGTCTGTGCATCTCCCATCACTCTACGTATATCACAGGGATATCTAGTCAGGGCTGCTCAAACACTCTGCGTGTATCTGAGGGATATTAAGTCTGCCCGTCTCACATCACTCTGTGTTAAACCTCAGGGATATCCAGGCTGCCCACCTCCGAACACACTGTGTATAACTCAGGGAAATCCAGCCTGCCCACCTCCCATCACTCTTGTATATCTCAGGGATATCCAGTCTGCCCGTCTCCCATCACTCTGTGAATATCTCAGGGATATCCAGGCTGCCTGTTTCCCATCACTGTGTGTATATCTCAGGGATATCCAGTCTGCCCATATCCCATCACTCTGTGGATATCTCAGGAATATCCAGTCTGCCCGTCTCCCATCACTCTTTGTATATCTCAGGAATATCCAGTCTGCCCGTCACCCATCACTCTGTGTATATCTCAGGGATATCCAGTCTGCCCGTCTCCCATAACTCTGTGTATACCTCAGGGATATCCAGACTGCCCGTCTCCCATCACTCTGTGTATACCTCAGGGACATCCAGTCTGCCCGTCTCCCATCACTCTATGTATATCTCAGGGATATCCAGTCTGCCCGTCTCCCATCACCCTGTGTATATCTCAGGGATATCCAGTTTGCCCATCTCCCATCACTCTGTGTATATCTCAGGAATATCCAGTCTGCCCGACTCCCATCACTCTGTGTTCATCTCAGGGATGTCCAGTCTGCTCCTCTACCGTCACTCTGTGTATATCTCTGGGATATCCAGTCTGCCCATCTCCCATCAATCTGTACTATATCTCACGTATATCCAGTCCGAGCATCTCCCATCACTCTGTGTATATCTCAGGAATATCCAGTCTGCCGGTCTCCCATCACTCTGTGTATATCTCAGGAATATCCAGTCTGCCCGTCTCCCATCACTCTGTGTATATCTCAGGGATATCCAATCTGTGCATCTCCCATAACTCTGTGTATACCTCAGGGACATCCAGTCTGCCCGTCTCCCATCACTCTATGTATATCTCAGGGATATCCAGTCTGCCCGTCTCCCAACAGCCTGTGTATATCTCAGGGATATCCAGTTTGCCCATCTCCCATCACTCTGTGTATATCTCAGGAATATCCAGTCTGCACGACTCCCATCACTCTATGTTCATCTCAGGGATGTCCAGTCTGCCCCTCTACCATCACTCTGTGTATATCTCTGGGTTATCCAGTCTGCCCATCTCCCATCAATCTGTAATATATCTCACGTATATCCTGTCCGAGCATCTGCCATCACTCTGTGTATATCGCAGGAATATGCATTCTGCCAGTCTCCAATCACTCTGTGTATATCTCAGGAATATCCAGTCTGCCCGTCTCCCAACAATCTGTACATATCTCAGGGATATCCAGTGTGCCCGTCTCCCATCACTCTGTGTATATCTCTGGGATATCCAATCTGCCCGTCTCCGATCACTCTTGGTATATCTCAAGAATATCCAGTCTGCCGGTCTCCCATCACTCTGTGTCTATCTCAGGGATATACAGTTTGCCCATCTCCCATCACTCTGTGTATATCTCAGAAATATCCAGTCTGCCCGACTCCCATCTCTCTGGGTACATCTCAGGGATATCCAGTCTGCCCCTCTCCCATCACTCTGTGTATACCTCTGGGATATCCAGTCTGCCCATCTTCCATCACTCTGTACTATATGTCACGTATATCCAGTCTGAGCATCTCCCATTACTCTGTGTATATCTGAGGAATATCCAGTCTGCCCGTCTCCAATCACTCTGTGTATATCTCAGGGATATCCAGTCTGCCCATCTCCCATCACTCTGCGTATATCACAGGGAAATCCAGCCTGCCCACCTCCCATCACTCTTGTATATCTCAGGGATATCTAGTCTTCCCGTCTCCCATCACTCTGTGTATATCTCAGGGATATGCATTCTGCCCGTCTCCCATAACTCTGTGTATACCTCAGGGATATCCAGTCTGCCCGTATCCCATCACTCTGTGTATATCTCAGGGATATCCAGTCTGCCCGACTCCCATCACTCTGTGTTCATCTCAGGGATATCCAGTCTGCCCCTCTACCATCACTCTGTGTATATCTCTGGGATATCCATTCTGCCCATCTCCCATCACTCTGTACTATATCTCACATATACCCAGTCTGAGCATCACCCATCACTCTGTGTATATCTCAGGAATATCCAGTCTGCCGGTCTCCCATCACTCTGTGTATATGTCAGGAATATCCAGTCTGCCCGTCTCCCATCACTCTGTGTATATCTCTGGGATATCCAGTCGGACCGTCTCCCATCACTCAGTGTATACCTCAGGGACATCCAGTCTGTCCGTCTACCGTCATGCTGTGTATATCTGAGGAATATCCAGTCTGCCCGTCTCCCATCACTCTGTGTATATCTCAGGAATATCCAGTCTGCCCGACTCCCATCACTCTGTGTTCATCTCAGGGATGTCCAGTCTGCCCCTCTACCATCACTCTGTGTATATCTCTGGGATATCCAGTCTGCCCGTCTCCCATCACTCTGTGTATATCTCTGGGGTATCCAGTCTGACCGTCTCCCATCACTCTGTGTATACCTCAGGGACATCCAGTCTGCCCGTCTCCCGTCATGCTGTGTATATCTCAGGAATATCGAGTCTGCCCTTCTCCCATAACTCTGTGTATATGTCAGGGATATCCAGTCTGCCGTCTCTCATCACTCTGTGTATATCACAGTGAAATCCAGCCTGCCCACCTCCCATCACTCTTGTACATCTCATGAATATCTAGTCTGCCCGTCTCCCATCACCCTGTGTATATCTCAGGGAGAAACAGTTTGCCCATCTCCCATCACTCTGTACTATATCTCACATATATCCAGTCTGAGCATCTCCCATCACTCTGTGTATATCACAGGAATATCCAGTCTGCCGGTCTCCCATCACTCTCTGTATATCTCAGGAATATCCAGTCTGCCTGTCTCCCATCACTCTGTGTATATCTCAGGGATAGCCAGTCTGACCATCTCTCATCACCCTGTGTATATCTGAGGGATATCCAGTTTGCCCATCTCCAAACACTCTGTGTATATCTCAGGAATATCCAGTCTGCCCGACTCCCATCACTCTGTGTACATCTCTGGGATATCCAGTCTGCCTGTCTCCCATAACCCTGTGTATATCTCAGGGATATCCAGTTTGCGCATCTCGCGTCTCTCTGTGTATATCTCTGGAATATCCAGTCTGCCCGACTCCCATCACTCTGTGTTCATCTCAGGGATATCCAGTCTGCCCCTCTACCATCACTCTGTGTATATCTCTGGGATATCCAGTCTGCCCATCTCCCATCACTCTGTACTATATCTCACGTATATCCAGTCTGAGCATCACCCATCACTCTGTGTATATCTCAGGATTATCCAGTCTGCCGGTCTCCCATCACTCTGTGTATATCTCAGGAATATCCAGTCTGCCCATCTCCCATCACTCTGTGTATATCTCAGGGATATCCAGTCTGACCGTCTCCCATCACTCTGTGTATACCTCAGGGACATCCAGTCTGCCCGTCTCCCGTCATGCTGTGTATATCTCAGGAATATCCAGTTTGACCGTCTCCCACAACTCTGTGTATATCTCTGGGATATCCAGTCTGCCCGTCTCTCATCACTCTGTGTATATCACAGTGATATCCAGCCTGCCCACCTCCCATCGCTCTTGTATATCTCATGGATATCTAGTCTGCCCGTCTCCCATCACCCTGTGTATATCTCAGGGAGAAACAGTTTGCCCATCTCCCATCACTCTGTGTATATCTCAGGAACATCCAGTCTGCCCGACTCCCATCACTCTGTGTACATCTCAGGGATATCCAGTCTGCCCCTTTATCATCACCCTATGTATATCTCTGGGATATCCAGTCTGCCCAACTCCCATCACTCTGTACGATGTCTCACATATATCCAGTCTGAGCATCTTCCATCACTCTGTGTATATCTCAGGAATATCCAGTCTGCCGGTCTCCCATCACTCTGTGTATATCACAGGAATATCCAGTCTGCCTGTCTCCCATCACTCTGTGTATATCTCAGGGATATGCAGTCTGCCCGTCTCCCATAACTCTGTGTATACCTCAGGGATATCCAGTCTACCCGTATCCCATCACTCTGTGTATATCTCAGGGATATCCAGTCTGCCCATCTCCCATCACCCTGTGTATATCTGAGGGATATCCAGTTTGACCATCTCCTATCACTCTGTGTATATCTCCGGAATATCCAGTCTGCCCGACTCCCATCACTCTGTCTACATCGCAGGGATATCCAGTCTGCCCCTCTCCCATCACTCTGTGCATATCTCTGGGATATCCAGTCTGCCCAACTTCCATCACTCTGTACTATATCTCACGTATATCCAGTCTGAGCATCTCCCATCAATCTGTGTATACCTCAGGGACATCCAGTCTGCACGTCTCCCATCACTCTATGTATATCTCAGGGATATCCAGTCTGCCCGTCTCCCATCACCCTGTGTATATCTCAGGGTATACAGCTTGCCCATCTCCCATCACTCTGTGTATATCTCAGGAATATCCAGTCTGCCCGACTGACATCACTCTGTGTGCATCTGAGGGATATCCAGTCTGCCCCTCTATCATCACTCTGTGTATATCTCTGGGATATCCAGTCTGCCCATCTTCCATCACTCTGTACTATATCTCAGGTATATCCAGTCTGAGCATCTCCCATCAGTCTGTGTATATCTGAGGAATATCCAGTCTGCCGGTCTCCCATCACTCTGTGTCTATCTCAGGGATATACAGTTTGCCCATCTCCCTTCACTCTGTGTATATCTCAGAAATATCCAGTCTGCCCGACTCCCATCTCTCTGGGTACATCTCAGGGATATCCAGTCTGCCCCTCTCCCATCACTCTGTGTATATCTCTGGGATATCCAGTCTGCCCATCTTCCATCACTCTGTACTATATGTCACGTATATCCAGTCTGAGCATCTCCCATCACTCTGTGTATACCTGAGGAATATCCAGTCTGCCCGTCTCCCATCACTCTGTGTATATCTCAGGGATATCCAGTCTGCCCATCTCCCATCACTCTGCGTATATCACAGGGAACTCCAGCCTGCCCACATCCCATCACTCTTGTATATCTCAGGGATATCTAGTCTTCCCGTCTCCCATCACTCTGTGTATATCTCAGGGATATGCATTCTGCCCGTCTCCCATAACTCTGTGTATACCTCAGGGATATCCAGTCTGCCCGTATCCCATCACTCTGTGTATATCTCAGGGATATCCAGTCTGCCCGACTCCCATCACTCTGTGTTCATCTCAGGGATATCCAGTCTGCCCCTCTACCATCACTCTGTGTATATCTCTGGGATATCCATTCTGCCCATCTCCCATCACTCTGTACTATATCTCACATATATCCAGTCTGAGCATCACCCATCACTCTGTGTATATCTCAGGAATATCCAGTCTGCCGGTCTCCCATCACTCTGTGTATATGTCAGGAATATCCAGCCTGCCCGTCTACCGTCATGCTGTGTATATCTCAGGAATATCCAGTCTGCCCGTCTCCCATCACTCTGTGTATATCTCAGGAATATCCAGTCTGCCCGACTCCCATCACTCTGTGTTCATCTCAGGGATGTCCAGTCTGCCCCTCTACCATCACTCTGTGTATATCTCTGGGATATCCAGTCTGCCCATCTCCCATCAATCTGTACTATATCTCACGCATATCCAGTCTGAGCATCTCCCATCACTCTGTGTATATCTCAGGAATAACCAGTCTGCCGGTCTCCCATCACTCTGTGTATATCTGAGGAATATCCAGTCTGCCCGTCTCCCATCACTCTGTGTATATCTCAGGGATATCCAGTCCGCCCGTCTCCCATAACTCTGTGTATACCTCAGGTATATCCAGTCTGCCCATCTCACATCACTCTGTGTATACCTCAGGGACATCCAGTCTGCCCGTCTCCCATGACTCTATGTATATCTCAGGGATATCCAGTCTGCCCGTCTCCCATCAGCCTGTGTATATCTCTGGAATATGCAGTCTGCCCATCTCCCATCAATCTGTAATATATCTCACGTATATCCAGTCCGAGCATCTGCCATCACTCTGTGTATATCGCAGGAATATGCAGTCTGCCGGTCTCCCATCACTCTGTGTATATCTCAGGAATATCCAGTCTGCCCGTCTCCCATCACTCTGTGCATATCTCAGGGATATCCAGTCTGCCCCTCTATCATCACTCTGTGTATATCTCTGGGATATCCAGTCTGCCCGTCTCCCATCACCCTGTGTATATCTCAGGGATATCCAGTCTGCCCCTCTCCCATCACTCTGTGTATATCTCAGGGATATCCAGTCTGCCCATCTCCCATCACTCTGCGTATATCACAGGGAAATCCAGCCTGCCCACCTCCCATCACTCTTGTATATCTCAGGGATATCTAGTCTTCCCATCTCCCATCACTCTGTCTATATCTCAGGAATATCCAGTCTGCCCGTCTCCCATCACTCTGTACATATCTCAGGGCTATCCAGTGTGCCCGTCTCCCATCACTCTGTGTATATCTCAGGGATATCCAATCTGCCCGTCTCCGATCACTCTTGGTATATCTCAGGAATATCCCGTCTGCCCGTCTCCCATCACTCTGTGTATATCTCAGGGATATCCAGTCAGGGCAGCTCAAACACTCTGTGTATATCTGAGGGATATCAAGTCTGCCCGTCTCACATCACTCTGTGTTAAACCTCAGGGATATCCAGGCTGCCCATCTCCGAACACTCTGTGTATAACTCAGGGAAATCCAGCCTTCCCACCTCCCATCACTCTTGTATATCTCAGGGATATCCAGTCTGCCCGTCTCCCATCACTCTGTGAATATCTCAGGGATATCCAGGCTGCCTGTTTCCCATAACTGTGTGTATATCTCAGGGATATCCAGACTGCCCATATCCCATCACTCTGTGGATATCTCAGAAATATCCAGTCTGCCCGTCTCCCATCACTCTGTGTATATCTCAGGATTATACAGTCTGCCCGTCTCCCATCACTCAGTGCATATCTCAGGGATATCCAGTCTGCCCGTCTCCCATAACTCTGTGTATACCTCAGGGATATCCAGTCTGCCCGTCTCACATCACTCTGTGTATACCTCAGGGACATCCTGTCTGCCCGTCTCCCATCACTCTATGTATATCTCAGGGATATCCAGTCTGCCCGTCTCCCATCAGCCTGTGTATATCTCAGGGATCTCCAGTTTGCCCATCTCCCATCACTCTGTGTATATATCAGGAATATCCAGTCTGCACGACTCCCATCACTCTATGTTCATCTCAGGGAAGTCCAGTCTGCCCCTCTACCATTACTCTGTGTATATCTCTGGGAGATCCAGTCTGCCCATCTCCCATCAATCTGTACTATAACTCACGTATATCCAGTCCGAGCATCTGCCATCACTCTGTGTATATCTCAGGAATATCCAGTCTGCCCGTCTCCCATCACTCTGTGTACATCTCAGGGATATCCAGTCTGCCCCTCTATCATCACTCTGTGTATATCTCTGGGATATCCAGTCTGCCCATCTCCCATCAATCTGTACTATATCTCACATATATCCAGTCTGAGCATCTCCCATCACTCTGTGTATATCTCAGGAATATCCAGTCTGCCGGTCTCCCATCACTCTGTGCATATCACAGGAATATCCAGTCTGCCCGTCTCCCATAACTCTGCGTATATCTCAGGGATATCCAATCTGCCCGTATCCCATCACTCTGTGTATATCTCAGGGATATCCAGTCTGCCCATCTCCCATCACCGTGTGTATATCTGAGGGATATTCAGTTTGCCATTCTCCTATCACTCTGTGTATATCTCAGGAATATCCAGTCTGCCCGACTCCCATCACTCCGTGTACATCTGAGGGATATCCAGTCTGCCCCTCTCCCATCACTCTGTGCATATCTCTGGGATATCCAGTCTGCCCATCTTCCATCACTCTGTACTATATCTCACGTATATCCAGTCTGTGCATCTCCCATCACTCTCTTTGTATCTGAGGAATATCCAGTCTGCCCGTCTCCCATCACTCTGTGAATATCTCGGGGATATCCAGGCTGCCTGTTTCCCATCACTGTGTGTATATCTCAGGGATATCCAGTCTGCCCATATCCCATCACTCTGTGGATATATCAGGAATATCCAGTGTGCCCGTCTCCCATCACTCTGTGTATATCTCAGGAATATCCAGTCTGCCCGTCTCCCATCACTCTGTGTATATCTCAGGGATATCCAGTCTGCCCGTCTCGCATAACTCTGTGTATACCTCAGGGATATCCAGTCTGCCCGTCTCCCATCACTCTGTGTATACCTCAGGGAAATCCAGTTTGCCCGTCTCCCATCACTCTATGTATATCTCAGGGATATCCAGTCTGCCCGTCTCCCATCACCCTGTGTATATCTCAGGGATATCCAGTCTGCCCATCTTCCATCACTCTGTACTATATGTCACGTACATCCAGTCTGAGCATCTCCCACCACTCTGTGTATATCTGAGGAATATCCAGTCTGCCCGTCTCCCATCACTCTGTGTATATCTCAGGGATATCCAGTCTGCCCGTCTCGCATAACTCTGTGTATACCTCAGGGATATCCAGTCTGCCCGTCTCCCATCACTCTGTGTATACCTCAGGGAAATCCAGTTTGCCCGTCTCCCATCACTCTATGTATATCTCAGGGATATCCAGTCTGCCCGTCTCCCATCACTCTGTGCATATCTCAGGGATATCCAGTCTGCCCCTCTATCATCACTCTGTGTATATCTCTGGGATATCCAGTCTGCCCATCTCCCATCAATCTGTACTATATCTCACATATATCCAGTCTGCCCGACTCCCATCACTCTGTGTACATCTGAGGGATATCCAGTCTGCCCCTCTCCCATCACTCTCTGTATATGTCTGGGATATCCAGTCTGCCCGTCTCCCATCACCCTGTGTATATCTCAGGGATATCCAGTCTGCCCCTCTCCCATCACTCTGTGTATATCTCTGGGATATCCAGTCTGCCCATCTTCCATCACTCTGTACTATATCTCACGTATATCAAGTCTGTGCATCTCCCATCACTCTGTGTATATCTGAGGAATATCCAGTCTGCCCGTCTCCCATCACTCTGTGTATATCTCAGGGATATCCAGTCTGCCCATCTCCCATCACTCTGCGTATATCACAGGGAAATCCAGCCTGCCCACCTCCCATCACTCTTGTATATCTCAGGGATATCTAGTCTTCCCATCTCCCATCACTCTGTCTATATCTCAGGAATATCCAGTCTGCCCGTCTCCCATCACTCTGTACATATCTCAGGGCTATCCAGTGTGCCCGTCTCCCATCACTCTGTGTATATCTCAGGGATATCCAATCTGCCCGTCTCCGATCACTCTTGGTATATCTCAGGAATATCCCGTCTGCCCGTCTCCCATCACTCTGTGTATATCTCAGGGATATCCAGTCAGGGCAGCTCAAACACTCTGTGTATATCTGAGGGATATCATGTCTGCCCGTCTCACATCACTCTGTGTTAAACCTCAGGGATATCCAGGCTGCCCATCTCCCATCACTCTGCGTATATCACAGGGAACTCCAGCCTGCCCACATCCCATCACTCTTGTATATCTCAGGGATATCTAGTCTTCCCGTCTCCCATCACTCTGTGTATATCTCAGGGATATGCATTCTGCCCGTCTCCCATAACTCTGTGTATACCTCAGGGATATCCAGTCTGCCCGTATCCCATCACTCTGTGTATATCTCAGGGATATCCAGTCTGCCCGACTCCCATCACTCTGTGTTCATCTCAGGGATATCCAGTCTGCCCCTCTACCATCACTCTGTGTATATCTCTGGGATATCCATTCTGCCCATCTCCCATCACTCTGTACTATATCTCACATATATCCAGTCTGAGCATCACCCATCACTCTGTGTATATCTCAGGAATATCCAGTCTGCCGGTCTCCCATCACTCTGTGTATATGTCAGGAATATCCAGCCTGCCCGTCTACCGTCATGCTGTGTATATCTCAGGAATATCCAGTCTGCCGTCTCCCATCACTCTGTGTATATCTCAGGAATATCCAGTCTGCCCGACTCCCATCACTCTGTGTTCATCTCAGGGATGTCCAGTCTGCCCCTCTACCATCACTCTGTGTATATCTCTGGGATATCCAGTCTGCCCATCTCCCATCAATCTGTACTATATCTCACGTATATCCAGTCTGAGCATCTCCCATCACTCTGTGTATATCTCAGGAATAACCAGTCTGCCGGTCTCCCATCACTCTGTGTATATCTGAGGAATATCCAGTCTGCCCGTCTCCCATCACTCTGTGTATATCTCAGGGATATCCAGTCCGCCCGTCTCCCATAACTCTGTGTATACCTCAGGTATATCCAGTCTGCCCATCTCACATCACTCTGTGTATACCTCAGGGACATCCAGTCTGCCCGTCTCCCATGACTCTATGTATATCTCAGGGATATCCAGTCTGCCCGTCTCCCATCAGCCTGTGTATATCTCTGGAATATGCAGTCTGCCCATCTCCCATCAATCTGTAATATATCTCACGTATATCCAGTCCGAGCATCTGCCATCACTCTGTGTATATCGCAGGAATATGCAGTCTGCCGGTCTCCCATCACTCTGTGTATATCTCAGGAATATCCAGTCTGCCCGTCTCCCATCACTCTGTGCATATCTCAGGGATATCCAGTCTGCCCCTCTATCATCACTCTGTGTATATCTCTGGGATATCCAGTCTGCCCGTCTCCCATCACCCTGTGTATATCTCAGGGATATCCAGTCTGCCCCTCTCCCATCACTCTGTGTATATCTCAGGGATATCCAGTCTGCCCATCTCCCATCACTCTGCGTATATCACAGGGAAATCCAGCCTGCCCCACCTCCCACCACTCTTGTATATCTCAGGGATAATCTAGTCTTCCCATCTCCCATCACTCTGTCTATATCTCAGGAATATCCAGTCTGCCCGTCTCCCATCACTCTGTACATATCTCAGGGCTATCCAGTGTGCCCGTCTCCCATCACTCTGTGTATATCTCAGGGATATCCAATCTGCCCGTCTCCGATCACTCTTGGTATATCTCAGGAATATCCCGTCTGCCCGTCTCCCATCACTCTGTGTATATCTCAGGGATATCCAGTCAGGGCAGCTCAAACACTCTGTGTATATCTGAGGGATATCAAGTCTGCCCGTCTCACATCACTCTGTGTTAAACCTCAGGGATATCCAGGCTGCCCATCTCCGAACACTCTGTGTATAACTCAGGGAAATCCAGCCTTCCCACCTCCCATCACTCTTGTATATCTCAGGGATATCCAGTCTGCCCGTCTCCCATCACTCTGTGAATATCTCAGGGATATCCAGGCTGCCTGTTTCCCATAACTGTGTGTATATCTCAGGGATATCCAGACTGCCCATATCCCATCACTCTGTGGATATCTCAGAAATATCCAGTCTGCCCGTCTCCCATCACTCTGTGTATATCTCAGGATTATACAGTCTGCCCGTCTCCCATCACTCAGTGCATATCTCAGGGATATCCAGTCTGCCCGTCTCCCATAACTCTGTGTATACCTCAGGGATATCCAGTCTGCCCGTCTCACATCACTCTGTGTATACCTCAGGGACATCCAGTCTGCCCGTCTCCCATCACTCTATGTATATCTCAGGGATATCCAGTCTGCCCGTCTCCCATCAGCCTGTGTATATCTCAGGGATCTCCAGTTTGCCCATCTCCCATCACTCTGTGTATATATCAGGAATATCCAGTCTGCACGACTCCCATCACTCTATGTTCATCTCAGGGAAGTCCAGTCTGCCCCTCTACCATTACTCTGTGTATATCTCTGGGAGATCCAGTCTGCCCATCTCCCATCAATCTGTACTATAACTCACGTATATCCAGTCCGAGCATCTGCCATCACTCTGTGTATATCTCAGGAATATCCAGTCTGCCCGTCTCCCCATCACTCTGTGTACATCTCAGGGATATCCAGTCTGCCCCTCTATCATCACTCTGTGTATATCTCTGGGATATCCAGTCTGCCCATCTCCCATCAATCTGTACTATATCTCACATATATCCAGTCTGAGCATCTCCCATCACTCTGTGTATATCTCAGGAATATCCAGTCTGCCGGTCTCCCATCACTGTGTGCATATCACAGGAATATCCAGTCTGCCCGTCTCCCATAACTCTGCGTATATCTCAGGGATATCCAATCTGCCCGTATCCCATCACTCTGTGTATATCTCAGGGATATCCAGTCTGCCCATCTCCCATCACCGTGTGTATATCTGAGGGATATCCAGTTTGCCATTCTCCTATCACTCTGTGTATATCTCAGGAATATCCAGTCTGCCCGACTCCATCACTCCGTGTACATCTGAGGGATATCCAGTCTGCCCCTCTCCCATCACTCTGTGCATATCTCTGGGATATCCAGTCTGCCCATCTTCCATCACTCTGTACTATATCTCACGTATATCCAGTCTGTGCATCTCCCATCACTCTCTTTGTATCTGAGGAATATCCAGTCTGCCCGTCTCCCATCACTCTGTGAATATCTCGGGGATATCCAGGCTGCCTGTTTCCCATCACTGTGTGTATATCTCAGGGATATCCAGTCTGCCCATATCCCATCACTCTGTGGATATATCAGGAATATCCAGTGTGCCCGTCTCCCATCACTCTGTGTATATCTCAGGAATATCCAGTCTGCCCGTCTCCCATCACTCTGTGTATATCTCAGGGATATCCAGTCTGCCCGTCTCGCATAACTCTGTGTATACCTCAGGGATATCCAGTCTGCCCGTCTCCCATCACTCTGTGTATACCTCAGGGAAATCCAGTTTGCCCGTCTCCCATCACTCTATGTATATCTCAGGGATATCCAGTCTGCCCGTCTCCCATCACCCTGTGTATATCTCAGGGATATCCAGTCTGCCCATCTTCCATCACTCTGTACTATATGTCACGTACATCCAGTCTGAGCATCTCCCACCACTCTGTGTATATCTGAGGAATATCCAGTCTGCCCGTCTCCCATCACTCTGTGTATATCTCAGGGATATCCAGTCTGCCCGTCTCGCATAACTCTGTGTATACCTCAGGGATATCCAGTCTGCCCGTCTCCCATCACTCTGTGTATACCTCAGGGAAATCCAGTTTGCCCGTCTCCCATCACTCTATGTATATCTCAGGGATATCCAGTCTGCCCGTCTCCCATCACTCTGTGCATATCTCAGGGATATCCAGTCTGCCCCTCTATCATCACTCTGTGTATATCTCTGGGATATCCAGTCTGCCCATCTCCCATCAATCTGTACTATATCTCACATATATCCAGTCTGCCCGACTCCCATCACTCTGTGTACATCTGAGGGATATCCAGTCTGCCCCTCTCCCATCACTCTCTGTATATGTCTGGGATATCCAGTCTGCCCGTCTCCCATCACCCTGTGTATATCTCAGGGATATCCAGTCTGCCCCTCTCCCATCACTCTGTGTATATCTCTGGGATATCCAGTCTGCCCATCTTCCATCACTCTGTACTATATCTCACGTATATCAAGTCTGTGCATCTCCCATCACTCTGTGTATATCTGAGGAATATCCAGTCTGCCCGTCTCCCATCACTCTGTGTATATCTCAGGGATATCCAGTCTGCCCATCTCCCATCACTCTGCGTATATCACAGGGAAATCCAGCCTGCCCACCTCCCATCACTCTTGTATATCTCAGGGATATCTAGTCTTCCCATCTCCCATCACTCTGTCTATATCTCAGGAATATCCAGTCTGCCCGTCTCCCATCACTCTGTACATATCTCAGGGCTATCCAGTGTGCCCGTCTCCCATCACTCTGTGTATATCTCAGGGATATCCAATCTGCCCGTCTCCGATCACTCTTGGTATATCTCAGGAATATCCCGTCTGCCCGTCTCCCATCACTCTGTGTATATCTCAGGGATATCCAGTCAGGGCAGCTCAAACACTCTGTGTATATCTGAGGGATATCATGTCTGCCCGTCTCACATCACTCTGTGTTAAACCTCAGGGATATCCAGGCTGCCCATCTCCGAACACTCTGTGTATAACTCAGGGAAATCCAGCCTTCCCACCTCCCATCACTCTTGTATATCTCAGGGATATCCAGTCTGCCCGTCTCCCATCACTCTGTGAATATCTCAGGGATATCCAGGCTGCCTGTTTCTCATAACTGTGTGTATATCTCAGGGATATCCAGACTGCCCATATCCCATCACTCTGTGGATATCTCAGAAATATCCAGTCTGCCCGTCTCCCATCACTCTGTGTATATCTCAGGAATATACAGTCTGCCCGTCTCCCATCACTCAGTGCATATCTCAGGGATATCCAGTCTGCCCGTCTCCCATAACTCTGTGTATACCTCAGGGATATCCAGTCTGCCCGTCTCACATCACTCTGTGTATACCTCAGGGACATCCAGTCTGCCCGTCTCCCATCACTCTATGTATATCTCAGGGATATCCAGTCTGCCCGTCTCCCATCAGCCTGTGTATATCTCAGGGATGTCCAGTTTGCCCATCTCCCATCACTCTGTGTATATATCAGGAATATCCAGTCTGCACGACTCCCATCACTCTATGTTCATCTCAGGGAAGTCCAGTCTGCCCCTCTACCATTACTCTGTGTATATCTCTGGGAGATCCAGTCTGCCCATCTCCCATCAATCTGTAATATAACTCACGTATATCCAGTCCGAGCATCTGCCATCACTCTGTGTATATCTCAGGAAAATCCAGTCTGCCCGTCTCCCATCACTCTGTGTACATCTCAGGGATATCCAGTCTGCCCCTCTATCATCACTCTGTGTATATCTCTGGGATATCCAGTCTGCCCATCTCCCATCAATCTGTACTATATCTCACATATATCCAGTCTGAACATCTCCCATCACTCTGTGTATATCTCAGGAATATCCAGTCTGCCGGTCTCCCGTCACTCTGTGCATATCACAGGAATATCCAGTCTGCCCGTCTCCCATAACTCTGCGTATATCTCAGGGATATCCAGTCTGCCCGTATCCCATCACTCTGTGTATATCTCAGGGATATCCAGTCTGCCCATCTCCCATCACCCTGTGTATATCTGAGGGATATCCAGTTTGCCATTCTCCTATCACTCTGTGTATATCTCAGGAATATCCAGTCTGCCCGACTCCCATCACTCCGTGTACATCTGAGGGATATCCAGTCTGCCCCTCTCCCATCACTCTGTGCATATCTCTGGGATATCCAGTCTGCCCATCTTCCATCACTCTGTACTATATCTCACGTATATCCAGTCTGTGCATCTCCCATCACTCTCTTTGTATCTGAGGAATATCCAGTCTGCCCGTCTCCCATCACTCTGTGAATATCTCGGGGATATCCAGGCTGCCTGTTTCCCATCACTGTGTGTATATCTCAGGGATATCCAGTCTGCCCATATCCCATCACTCTGTGGATATATCAGGAATATCCAGTCTGCCCGTCTCCCATCACTCTGTGTATATCTCGGGATATCCAGTCTGCCCGTCTCGCATAACTCTGTGTATACCTCAGGGATATCCAGTCTACCCGTCTCCCATCACTCTGTGTATACCTCAGGGAAATCCAGTTTGCCCGTCTCCCATCACTCTATGTATATCTCAGGGATATCCAGTCTGCCCGTCTCCCATCACCCTGTGTATATCTCAGGGACATCCAGTCTGCCCATCTTCCATCACTCTGTACTATATGTCACGTACATCCAGTCTGAGCATCTCCCACCACTCTGTGTATATCTGAGGAATATCCAGTCTGCCCGTCTCCCATCACTCTGTGTATATCTCAGGGATATCCAGTCTGCCCATCTCCCATCACTCTGCGTATATCACAGGGAAATCCAGCCTGCCCACCTCCCATCACTCTTGTATATCTCAGGGATATCTAGTCTTCCCGTCTCCCATCACTCTGTGCACATCTCAGGGATATCCAGTCTGCCCCTCTATCATCACTCTGTGTATATCTCTGGGATATCCAGTCTGCCCATCTCCCATCAATCTGTACTATATCTCACATATATCCAGTCTGCCCGACTCCCATCACTCTGTGTACATCTGAGGGATATCCAGTCTGCCCCTCTCCCATCACTCTCTGTATATGTCTGGGATATCCAGTCTGCCCGTCTCCCATCACCCTGTGTATATCTCAGGGATATCCAGTCTGCCCCTCTCCCATCACTCTGTGTATATCTCTGGGATATCCAGTCTGCCCATCTTCCATCACTCTGTACTATATCTCACGTATATCAAGTCTGTGCATCTCCCATCACTCTGTGTATATCTGAGGAATATCCAGTCTGCCCGTCTCCCATCACTCTGTGTATATCTCAGGGATATCCAGTCTGCCCATCTCCCATCACTCTGCGTATATCACAGGGAAATCCAGCCTGCCCACCTCCCATCACTCTTGTATATCTCAGGGATATCTAGTCTTCCCATCTGCCATCACTCTGTCTATATCTCAGGAATATCCAGTCTGCCCGTCTCCCATCACTCTGTACATATCTCAGGGCTATCCAGTGTGCCCGTCTCCCATCACTCTGTGTATATCTCAGGGATATCCAATCTGCCCGTCTCCGATCATTCTTGGTATATCTCAGGAATATCCCGTCTGCCCGTCTCCCATCACTCTGTGTATATCTCAGGGATATCCAGTCAGGGCAGCTCAAACACTCTGTGAATATCTGAGGGATATCAAGTCTGCCCGTCTCACATCACTCTGTGTTAAACCTCAGGGATATCCAGGCTGCCCGACTCCGAACACTCTGTGTATAACTCAGGGAAATCCAGCCTTCCCACCTCCCATCACTCTTGTATATCTCAGGGATATCCAGTCTGCCCGTCTCCCATCACTCTGTGAATATCTCAGGGATATCCAGGCTGCCTGTTTCCCATAACTGTGTGTATATCTCAGGGATATCCAGACTGCCCATATCCCATCACTCTGTGGATATCACAGAAATATCCAGTCTGCCCGTCTCCCATCACTCTGTGTATATCTCAGGAATATACAGTCTGCCCGTCTCCCATCACTCAGTGCATATCTCACGGATATCCAGTCTGCCCGTCTCCCATAACTCTGTGTATACCTCAGGGATATCCAGTCTGCCCGTCTCACATCACTCTGTGTATACCTCAGGGACATCCAGTCTGCCCGTCTCCCATCACTCTATGTATATCTCAGGGTTATCCAGTCTGCCCGTCTCCCATCAGCCTGTGTATATCTCAGGGATATCCAGTTTGCCCATCTCCCATCACTCTGTGTATATATCAGGAATATCCAGTCTGCACGACTCCCATCACTCTATGTTCATCTCAGGAAGTCCAGTCTGCCCCTCTACCATTACTCTGTGTATATCTCTGGGAGATCCAGTCTGCCCATCTCCCATCAATCTGTAATATAACTCACGTATATCCAGTCCGAGCATCTGCCATCACTCTGTGTATATCTCAGGAATATCCAGTCTGCCCGTCTCCCATCACTCTGTGTACATCTCAGGGATATCCAGTCTGCCCCTCTATCGTCACTCTGTGTATATCTCTGGGATATCCAGTATGCCCATCTCCCATCAATCTGTACTATATCTCACATATATCCAGTCTGAACATCTCCCATCACTCTGTGTATATCTCAGGTATATCCAGTCTGCCGGTCTCCCATCACTCTGTGCATATCACAGGAATACCCAGTCTGCCCGTCTCCCATAACTCTGCGTATACCTCAGGGATATCCAGTCTGCCCGTATCCCATCACTCTGTGTATATCTCAGGGATATCCAGTCTGCCCATCTCCCATCACCCTGTGTATATCTGAGGGATATCCAGTTTGCCATTCTCCTATCACTCTGTGTATATCTCAGGAATATCCAGTCTGCCCGACTCCCATCACTCCGTGTACATCTGAGGGATATCCAGTCTGCCCCTCTCCGATCACTCTGTGCATATCTCTGGGATATCCAGTCTGCCCATCTTCCATCACTCTGTACTATATCTCACGTATATCCAGTCTGTGCATCTCCCATCACTCTCTTTGTAACTGAGGAATATCCAGTCTGCCCGTCTCCCATCACTCTGTGAATATCTCGGGGATATCCAGGCAGCCTGTTTCCCATCACTGTGTGTATATCTCAGGGATATCCAGTCTGCCCGTCTCCCATCACCCTGTGGAAATCTGAGGGATATCCAGTTTGCCCATCTCCAAACACTCTGTGTATATCTCAGGAATATCCAGTCTGCCCGACTCCCATCACTCTGTGTACATCTCTGGGATATCCAGTCTGCCTGTCTCCCATAACTCTGTGTATACCTCAGGGATATCCAGTCTGCCCGTCTCCCATCACTCTGTGTATACCTCAGGGAAATCCAGTTTGCCCGTCTCCCATCACTCTATGTATATCTCAGGGATATCCAGTCTGCCCGTCTCCCATCACCCTGTGTATATCTCAGGGATATCCAGTCTGCCCCTCTCCCATCACTCTGTGTATAACTCTGGGAAATCCAGTCTGCCCATCTTCCATCACTCTGTACTATATCTCACGTATATCCAGTCTGTGCATCTCCCATCACTCTGTGTATATCTGAGGAATATCCAGTCTGCCCGTCTCCCATCACTCTGTGTATATCTCAGGGATATCCAGACTGCCCATCTCCCATCACTCTGCGTATATCACAGGGAAATCCAGCCTGCCCACCTCCCATCACTCTTGTATATCTCAGGGATATCTAGTCTTCCCATCTCCCATCACTCTGTCTATATCTCAGGAATATCCAGTCTGCCCGTCTCCCATCACTCTGTACATATCTCAGGGCTATCCAGTGTGCCCGTCTCCCATCACTCTGTGTATATCTCAGGGATATCCAATCTGCCCGTCTCCGATCACTTTTGTATATCTCAGGAATATCCCGTCTGCACGTCTCCCATCACTCTGTGTATACCTCAGGGATATCCAGTCAGGGCAGCTCAAACACTCTGTGTATATCTGAGGGATATCAAGTCTGCCCGTCTCACATCACTCTGTGTTAAACCTCAGGGATATCCAGGCTGCCCATCTCCGAACACTCTGTGTATAACTCAGGGAAATCTAGCCTGCCCACCTCCCATCACTCTTGTATATCTCAGGGATATCCAGTCTGGCCGTCTCCCATCACTCTGTAAATATCTCAGGGCTATCCAGTGTGCCCGTCTCCCATCACTCTGTGTATATCTCAGGGATATCCAATCTGCCCGTCTCCGATCACTCTTGGTATATCTCAGGAATATCCCGTCTGCCCGTCTCCCATCACTCTGTGTATATGTCAGGGATATCCAGTCAGGGCAGCTCAAACACTCTGTGTATATCTGAGGGATATCAAGTCTGCCCGTCTCACATCACTCTGTGTTAAAACTCAGGGATATCCAGTCTGCCCGTCTCCCATCACTCTGTGTATACCTCAGGGACATCCAGTCTGCCCGTATCCTATCACTCTATGTATATCTCAGGATATCTAGTCTGCCCGTCTCCCATCAGCCTGTGTATATCTCAGGGATATCCAGTTTGCCCATCTCCCATCACTCTGTGTATATATCAGGAATATCCAGTCTGCACGACTCCCATCACTCTATGTTCATCTCAGGGAAGTCCAGTCTGCCCCTCTACCATTACTCTGTGCATATCTCTGGGAGATCCAGTCTGCCCATCTCCCATCAATCTGTAATATATCTCACGTATATCCAGTCCGAGCTTCTGCCATCACTCTGTGTATATCTCAGGAATATCCAGTCTGCCCGTCTCCCATCACTCTGTGTACATCTCAGGGATATCCAGTCTGCCCCTCTATCATCACTCTGTGTACATCTGAGGGATATCCAGTCTGCCCGTCTCCCATCACTCTGTGTATATCACAGGAATATCCAGTCTTCCCGTCTCCCATCACTCAGTGTATATCTCAGGGATATGCAGTCTGCCTGTCTCCCATAACTCTGCGTATACCTCAGGGATATCCAGTCTGCCCGTATCCCATCACTCTGTGTATATCTCAGGGATATCCAGTCTGCCCATCTCCCATCACCCTGTGTATATCTGTGGGATATCCAGTTTCCCCATCTCCTATCATTCTGTGTATATCTCAGGAATATCCAGTCTGCCCGACTCCCATCACTCTGTGTACATCTGAGGGATATCCAGTCTGCCCCTCTCCCATCACTCTGTGTATATCTCAGGAATATCCAGTCTGCCCGACTCCCATCACTCTGTGTTCATCTCAGGGATATCCAGTCTGCCCCTCTACCATTACTCTCTGTATATCTCTGGGATATCCAGTCTGCCCATCTTCCATCACTCTGTACTATATCTGACGTATATCCAGTCTGTGCATCTCCCATCACTCTGCGTATATCACAGGGATATCCAGTCAGGGCAGCTCAAACACTCTGCGTGTATCTGAGGGATATTAAGTCTGCCCGTCTCACATCACTCTGTGTTAAACCTCAGGGATATCCAGGCTGCCCATCTCCGAACACACTGTGTATAACTCAGGGAAATCCAGCCTGCCCACCTCCCATCTCTCTTGTATATCTCAGGGATATCCAGTCTGCCCGTCTCCCATCACTCTGTGAATATCTCAGGGATATCCAGGCTGCCTTTTTCCCATCACTGTGTGTATATCTCACGGATATCCAATCTGCCCATATCCCATCACTCTTGGTATATCTCAGGAATATCCCATCTGCCCGTCTCACATCACTCTTTGTATATCACAGGGATATCCAGTCAGGGCAGCTCAAACACTCTGTGTATATCTGAGGGATATCAAGTCTGCCCGTCTCACATCACTCTGTGTTAAACCTCAGGGATATCCAGGCTGCCCATCTCCGAACACTCTGTGTATAACTCAGGGAAATCTAGCCTGCCAACCTCCCATCACTCTTGTATATCTCAGGGATATCCAGGCTGCCTGTTTCCCATCGCTGTGTGTATATCTCAGGGATATCCAGTCTGCCCATATCCCATCACTCTGTGGATATCTCAGGAATATCCAGTCTGCTCGTCTCCCATCACTCTGTGTATATCTCAGGAATATACAGTCTGCCCGTCTCCCATCACTCAGTGCATATCTCAGGGATATCCAGTCTGCCCGTCTCCCATAACTCTGTGTATACCTCAGGGATATCCAGTCTGCCCGTCTCCCATCACTCTGTGTATACCTCAGGGACATCCAGTCTGCCCGTCTCCCATCACTCTATGTATATCTCAGGGATATCCAGTCTGCCCGTCTCCCATCAGCCTGTGTATATCTCAGGGATATCCAGTTTGCCCATCTCCCATCACTCTGTGTACATATCAGGAATATCCAGTCTGCACGACTCCCATCACTCTATGTTCATCTCAGGGAAGTCCAGTCTGCCCCTCTACCATTACTCTGTGCATATCTCTGGGAGATCCAGTCTGCCCATCTCCCATCAATCTGTAATATATCTCACGTATATCCAGTCCGAGCATCTGCCATCACTCTGTGTATATCTCAGGAATATCCAGTCTGCCCGTCTCTCATCACTCTGTGCACATCTCAGGGATATCCAGTCTGCCCCTCTATCATCACTCTGAGTATATCTCTGGGATATCCAGTCCGCCCATCTCCCATCAATCTGTAATATATATCACATATATCCAGTCTGCCCGACTCCCATCACTCTGTGTACATCTGAGGGATATCCAGTCTGCCCGTCTCCCATCACTCTGTGTATATCACAGGAATATCCAGTCTTCCCGTCTCCCATCACTCCGTGTATATCTCAGGGATATGCAGTCTGCCTGTCTCCCATAACTCTGCGTATACCTCAGGGATATCCAATCTGCCCGTATCCCATCACTCTGTGTATATCTCAGGGTTATCCAGTCTGCCCATCTCCCATCACCCTGTGTATATCTGAGGGATATCCAGTTTCCCCATCTCCTATCATTCTGTGTATATCTCAGGAATATCCAGTCTGCCCGACTCCCATCACTCTGTGTACATCTGAGGGATATCCAGTCTGCCCCTCTCCCATCACTCTGTGTATATCTCAGGAATATCCAGTCTGCCCGACTCCCATCACTCTGTGTTCATCTCAGGGATATCCAGTCTGCCCCTCTACCATCACTCTCTGTATATCTCTGGGATATCCAGTCTGCCCATCTTCCATCACTCTGTACTATATCTCACGTATATAAAGTCTGTGCATCTCCCATCACTCTTCGTATATCACAGGGATATCCAGTCAGGGCAGCTCAAACACTCTGCGTGTATCTGAGGGATATTAAGTCTGCCCGTCTCACATCACTCTGTGTTAAACCTCAGGGATATCCAGGCTGCCCATCTCCGAACACACTGTGTATAACTCAGGGAAATCCAGCCTGCCCACCTCCCATCACTCTGTGAATATCTCAGGGATATCCAGGCTGCCTGTTTCCCATCACTGTGTGTATATCTCAGGGATATCCAGTCTGCCCATATCCCATCACTCTGTGGATATCTCAGGAATATCCAGTCTGCCCGTCTCCCATCACTCTGTGTATATCTCAGGAATATCCAGTCTGCCCGTCTCCCATCACTCTGTGTATATCTCAGGAATATCCAGTCTGCCGGTCTCCCATCACTCTGTGTATATCTCAGGAATATCCAGTCTGCCCGTCTCCCATCACTCTGTGTATATCTCAGGGATATCCAATCTGTGCATCTCCCATAACTCTGTGTATACCTCAGGGATATCCAGTCTGCCCGTCTCTCATCACTCTGTGTATATCTCAGCGATATCCAGTCTGCCCGTCTCCCAACAGCCTGTGTATATCTCAGGGATATCCAGTTTGCCCATCTCCCATCACTCTGTGTATATCTCAGGAATATCCAGTCTGCACGACTCCCATCACTCTATGTTCATCTCAGGGATGTCCAGTCTGCCCCTCTACCATCACTCTGTGTATATCTCTGGGTTATCCAGTCTGCCCATCTCCCATCAATCTGTAATATATCTCACGTATATCCTGTCCGAGCATCTGCCATCACTCTGTGTATATCGCAGGAATATGCATTCTGCCAGTCTCCCATCACTCTGTGTATATCTCAGGAATATCCAGTCTGCCCGTCTCCCATCACTCTGTGGATATCTCAGGGATATCCAGTCTGCCCATCTCGCATCAATCTGTACTATATCTCACATATATCCAGTCTGAGCATCTCCCATCACTCTGTGTACATCTGAGGGATATCCAGTCTGCCCCTCTCCCATCACTCTGTGTATATCTCTGGGATATCCAGTCTGCCCATCTTCCATCACTCTGTACTATATCTCACGTATATCCAGTCTGTGCATCTCCCATCACTCTGTGTATATCTGAGGAATATCCAGTCTCCCGTCTCCCATCACTCTGTGTATATCTCAGGGATATCCAATCTGCCCGTCTCTGATCACTCTGCGCATATCTCAGGAATATCCCATCTGCCCGTCTCCCATCACTCTGTGTATATCTCAGGAATATCCAGTCTGCCCGTATCCCATCAGTCTGTGTATATGTCTGGGATATCCAGTCTGACCGTCTCCCATCACTCTGTGGAACCTCAGGGACATCCCGTCTGCCCGTCTCCCGTCATGTTGTGTATATCTCAGGTATATCCTGTCTGCCCGTCTCCCATCACTCTGTGAAAATCTCAGGGATATCCAGTCAGGGCAGCTCAAACACTCTGCGTATATCTGAGGGATATTAAGTCTGCCCGTCTCACATCACTCTTTCTTAAACCTCAGGGATATCCAGGCTGCCCATCTCCGAACACTCTGTGTATAACTCAGGGAAATCCAGCCTGCCCACCTCCCATCACTCTTGTATATCTCAGGGATATCCAGTCTGCCCGTCTCCCATACCTCTGTGAATATCTCAGGGATATCCAGGCTGCCTGTTTCCCATCACTGTGTGTATATCTCAGGGATATCCAGTCTGCCCATATCCCATCACTCTGTGGATATCTCAGGAATATCCAGTCTGCCCGTCTCCCATCACTCTGTGTATATCTCAGGGATATCCAGTCTGCCCCTCTATCATCACTCTGAGTATATCTCTGGGATATCCAGTCTGCCCATCTCCCATCAATCTGTAATATATATCACATATATCCAGTCTGCCCGACTCCCATCACTCTGTGTACATCTGAGGGATATCCAGTCTGCCCGTCTCCCATCACTCTGTGTATATCACAGGAATATCCAGTCTTCCCGTCTCCCATCACTCTGTGTATATCTCAGGGATATGCAGTCTGCCTGTCTCCCATAACTCTGCATATACCTCAGGGATATCCAGTCTGCCCGTATCCCATCACTCTGTGTATATCTCAGGGATATCCAGTCTGCCCATCTCCCATCACCCTGTGTATATCTGTGGGATATCCAGTTTCCCCATCTCCTATCATTCTGTGTATATCTCAGGAATATCCAGTCTGCCCGACTCCCATCACTCTGTGTACATCTGAGGGATATCCAGTCTGCCCCTCTCCCATCACTCTGTGTATATCTCAGGAATATCCAGTCTGCCCGACTCCCATCACTCTGTGTTCATCTCAGGGATATCCAGTCTGCCCCTCTACCATCACTCTGTGTATATCTCTGGGATATCCAGTCAGGGCAGCTCAAACACTCTGCGTGTATCTGAGGGATATTAAGTCTGCCCGTCTCACATCACTCTGTGTTAAACCTCAGGGATATCCAGGCTGCCCATCTCCGAACACACTGTGTATAACTCAGGGAAATCCAGCCTGCCCACCTCCCATCTCTCTTGTATATCTCAGGGATATCCAGTCTGCCCGTCTCCCATCACTCTGTGAATATCTCAGGGATATCCAGGCTGCCTGTTTCCCATCACTGTGTGTATATCTCACGGATATCCAGTCTGCCCATATCCCATCACTCTTGGTATATCTCAGGAATATCCCGTCTGCCCGTCTCCCATCACTCTGTGTATATCTCAGTGACATCCAGTCAGGGCAGCTCAAACACTCTGTGTATATCTGAGGGATATCAAGTCTGCCCGTCTCACATCACTCTGTGTTAAACCTCAGGGATATCCAGGCTGCCCATCTCCGAACACTCTGTGTATAACTCAGGGAAATCTAGCCTGCCAACCTCCCATCACTCTTGTATATCTCAGGGATATCCAGGCTGCCTGTTTCCCATCACTGTGTGTATATCTCAGGGATATCCAGTCTGCCCATATCCCATCACTCTGTGGATATCTCAGGAATATCCAGTCTGCCCGTCTCCCATCACTCTGTGTATATCTCAGGAATTTCCAGTCTGCCCGTCTCCCATCACTCAGTGCATATCTCAGGGATATCCAGTCTGCCCGTCTCCCATAACTCTGTGTATACCTCAGGGATATCCAGTCTGCCCGTCTCCCATCACTCTGTGTATACCTCAGGGACATCCAGTCTGCCCGTCTCCCATCACTCTATGTATATCTCAGGGATATCCAGTCTGCCCGTCTCCCATCAGCCTGTGTATATCTCAGGGATATCCAGTTTGCCCATCTCCCATCACTCTGTGTACTTATCAGGAATATCCAGTCTGCACGACTCCCATCACTCTATGTTCATCTCAGGGAAGTCCAGTCTGCCCCTCTACCATTACTCTGTGCATATCTCTGGAGATCCAGTCTGCCCATCTCCCATCAATCTGTAATATATCTCACGTATATCCAGTCCGAGCATCTGCCATCACTCTGTGTATATCTCAGGAATATCCAGTCTGCCCGTCTCTCATCACTCTGTGTACATCTCAGGGATATCCAGTCTGCCCCTCTATCATCACTCTGAGTATATCTCTGGGATATCCAGTCTGCCCATCTCCCATCAATCTGTAATATATATCACATATATCCAGTCTGCCCGACTCCCATCACTCTGTGTACATCTGAGGGATATCCAGTCTGCCCGTCTCCATCACTCTGTGTATATCACAGGAATATCCAGTCTTCCCGTCTCCCATCACTCTGTGAATATCTCAGGGATATGCAGTCTGCCTGTCTCCCATAACTCTGCGTATACCTCAGGGATATCCAGTCTGCCCGTATCCCATCACTCTGTGTATATCTCAGGATATCCAGTCTGCCCATCTCCCATCACCCTGTGTATATCTGAGGGATATCCAGTTTCCCCATCTCCTATCATTCTGTGTATATCTCAGGAATATCCAGTCTGCCCGACTCCCATCACTCTGTGTACATCTGAGGGATATCCAGTCTGCCCCTCTCCCATCACTCTGTGTATATCTCAGGAATATCCAGTCTGCCCGACTCCCATCACTCTGTGTTCATCTCAGGGATATCCAGTCTGCCCCTCTACCATCACTCTCTGTATATCTCTGGGATATCCAGTCTGCCCATCTTCCATCACTCTGTACTATATCTCACGTATATCCAGTCTGTGCATCTCCCATCACTCTACGTATATCACAGGGATATCCAGTCAGGGCTGCTCAAACACTCTGCGTGTATCTGAGGGATATTAAGTCTGCCCGTCTCACATCACTCTGTGTTAAACCTCAGGGATATCCAGGCTGCCCACCTCCGAACACACTGTGTATAACTCAGGGAAATCCAGCCTGCCCACCTCCCATCACTCTTGTATATCTCAGGGATATCCAGTCTGCCCGTCTCCCATCGCTCTGTGAATATCTCAGGGATATCCAGGCTGCCTGTTTCCCATCACTGTGTGTATATCTCAGGGATATCCAGTCTGCCCATATCCCATCACTCTGTGGATATCTCAGGAATATCCAGTCTGCCCGTCTCCCATCACTCTGTGTATATCTCAGGAATATACAGTCTGCCCGTCTCCCATCACTCAGTGCATATCTCAGGGATATCCAGTCTGCCCGTCTCCCATAACTCTGTGTATACCTCAGGGATATCCAGTCTGCCCGTCTCCCATCACTCTGTGTATACCTCAGGGACATCCAGTCTGCCCGTCTCCCATCACTCTATGTATATCTCAGGGATATCCAGTCTGCCCGTCTCCCATCAGCCTGTGTATATCTCAGGGATATCCAGTTTGCCCATCTCCCATCACTCTGTGTACTTATCAGGAATATCCAGTCTGCACGACTCCCATCACTCTATGTTCATCTCAGGGAAGTCCAGTCTGCCCCTCTACCATTACTCTGTGCATATCTCTGGGAGATCCAGTCTGCCCATCTCCCATCAATCTGTAATATATCTCACGTATATCCAGTCCGAGCATCTGCCATCACTCTGTGTATATCTCAGGAATATCCAGTCTGCCCGTCTCTCATCACTCTGTGTACATCTCAGGGATATCCAGTCTGCCCCTCTATCATCACTCTGAGTATATCTCTGGGATATCCAGTCTGCCCACCTCCCATCAATCTGTAATATATATCACATATATCCAGTCTGCCCGACTCCCATCACTCTGTGTACATCTGAGGGATATCCAGTCTGCCCGTCTCCCATCACTCTGTGTATATCACAGGAATATCCAGTCTTCCCGTCTTCCATCACTCTGTGAATATCTCAGGGATATGCAGTCTGCCTGTCTCCCATAACTCTGCGTATACCTCAGGGATATCCAGTCTGCCCGTATCCCATCACTCTGTGTATATCTCAGGGATATCCAGTCTGCCCATCTCCCATCACCCTGTGTATATCTGAGGGATATCCAGTTTCCCCATCTCTAATCATTCTGTGTATATCTCAGGAATATCCAGTCTGCCCGACTCCCATCACTCTGTGTACATCTGAGGGATATCCAGTCTGCCCCTCTCCCATCACTCTGTGTATATCTCAGGAATATCCAGTCTGCCCGACTCCCATCACTCTGTGTTCATCTCAGGGATATCCAGTCTGCCCCTCTACCATCACTCTCTGTATATCTCTGGGATATCCAGTCTGCCCATCTTCCATCACTCTGTACTATATCTCACGTATATCCAGTCTGTGCATCTCCCATCACTCTACGTATATCACAGGGATATCTAGTCAGGGCTGCTCAAACACTCTGCGTGTATCTGAGGGATATTAAGTCTGCCCGTCTCACATCACTCTGTGTTAAACCTCAGGGATATCCAGGCTGCCCACCTCCGAACACACTGTGTATAACTCAGGGAAATCCAGCCTGCCCACCTCCCATCACTCTTGTATATCTCAGGGATATCCAGTCTGCCCGTCTCCCATCACTCTGTGAATATCTCAGGGATATCCAGGCTGCCTGTTTCCCATCACTGTGTGTATATCTCAGGGATATCCAGTCTGCCCATATCCCATCACTCTGTGGATATCTCAGGAATATCCAGTCTGCCCGTCTCCCATCACTCTTTGTATATCTCAGGAATATCCAGTCTGCCCGTCACCCATCACTCTGTGTATATCTCAGGGATATCCAGTCTGCCCGTCTCCCATAACTCTGTGTATACCTCAGGGATATCCAGACTGCCCGTCTCCCATCACTCTGTGTATACCTCAGGGACATCCAGTCTGCCCGTCTCCCATCACTCTATGTATATCTCAGGGATATCCAGTCTGCCCGTCTCCCATCACCCTGTGTATATCTCAGGGATATCCAGTTTGCCCATCTCCCATCACTCTGTGTATATCTCAGGAATATCCAGTCTGCCCGACTCCCATCACTCTGTGTTCATCTCAGGGATGTCCAGTCTGCTCCTCTACCGTCACTCTGTGTATATCTCTGGGATATCCAGTCTGCCCATCTCCCATCAATCTGTACTATATCTCACGTATATCCAGTCCGAGCATCTCCCATCACTCTGTGTATATCTCAGGAATATCCAGTCTGCCGGTCTCCCATCACTCTGTGTATATCTCAGGAATATCCAGTCTGCCCGTCTCCCATCACTCTGTGTATATCTCAGGGATATCCAATCTGTGCATCTCCCATAACTCTGTGTATACCTCAGGGACATCCAGTCTGCCCGTCTCCCATCACTCTATGTATATCTCAGGGATATCCAGTCTGCCCGTCTCCCAACAGCCTGTGTATATCTCAGGGATATCCAGTTTGCCCATCTCCCATCACTCTGTGTATATCTCAGGAATATCCAGTCTGCACGACTCCCATCACTCTATGTTCATCTCAGGGATGTCCAGTCTGCCCCTCTACCATCACTCTGTGTATATCTCTGGGTTATCCAGTCTGCCCATCTCCCATCAATCTGTAATATATCTCACGTATATCCTGTCCGAGCATCTGCCATCACTCTGTGTATATCGCAGGAATATGCATTCTGCCAGTCTCCAATCACTCTGTGTATATCTCAGGAATATCCAGTCTGCCCGTCTCCCAACAATCTGTACATATCTCAGGGATATCCAGTGTGCCCGTCTCCCATCACTCTGTGTATATCTCTGGGATATCCAATCTGCCCGTCTCCGATCACTCTTGGTATATCTCAAGAATATCCAGTCTGCCGGTCTCCCATCACTCTGTGTCTATCTCAGGGATATACAGTTTGCCCATCTCCCATCACTCTGTGTATATCTCAGAAATATCCAGTCTGCCCGACTCCCATCTCTCTGGGTACATCTCAGGGATATCCAGTCTGCCCCTCTCCCATCACTCTGTGTATACCTCTGGGATATCCAGTCTGCCCATCTTCCATCACTCTGTACTATATGTCACGTATATCCAGTCTGAGCATCTCCCATCACTCTGTGTATATCTGAGGAATATCCAGTCTGCCCGTCTCCAATCACTCTGTGTATATCTCAGGGATATCCAGTCTGCCCATCTCCCATCACTCTGCGTATATCACAGGGAAATCCAGCCTGCCCACCTCCCATCACTCTTGTATATCTCAGGGATATCTAGTCTTCCCGTCTCCCATCACTCTGTGTATATCTCAGGGATATGCATTCTGCCCGTCTCCCATAACTCTGTGTATATCTCAGGAATATACAGTCTGCCCGTCTCCCATCACTCAGTGCATATCTCAGGGATATCCAGTCTGCCCGTCTCCCATAACTCTGTGTATACCTCAGGGATATCCAGTCTGCCCGTCTCCCATCACTCTGTGTATACCTCAGGGACATCCAGTCTGCCCGTCTCCCATCACTCTATGTATATCTCAGGGATATCCAGTCTGCCCGTCTCCCATCAGCCTGTGTATATCTCAGGGATATCCAGTTTGCCCATCTCCCATCACTCTGTGTACTTATCAGGAATATCCAGTCTGCACGACTCCCATCACTCTATGTTCATCTCAGGGAAGTCCAGTCTGCCCCTCTACCATTACTCTGTGCATATCTCTGGGAGATCCAGTCTGCCCATCTCCCATCAATCTGTAATATATCTCACGTATATCCAGTCCGAGCATCTGCCATCACTCTGTGTATATCTCAGGAATATCCAGTCTGCCCGTCTCTCATCACTCTGTGTACATCTCAGGGATATCCAGTCTGCCCCTCTATCATCACTCTGAGTATATCTCTGGGATATCCAGTCTGCCCACCTCCCATCAATCTGTAATATATATCACATATATCCAGTCTGCCCGACTCCCATCACTCTGTGTACATCTGAGGGATATCCAGTCTGCCCGTCTCCCATCACTCTGTGTATATCACAGGAATATCCAGTCTTCCCGTCTTCCATCACTCTGTGAATATCTCAGGGATATGCAGTCTGCCTGTCTCCCATAACTCTGCGTATACCTCAGGGATATCCAGTCTGCCCGTATCCCATCACTCTGTGTATATCTCAGGGATATCCAGTCTGCCCATCTCCCATCACCCTGTGTATATCTGAGGGATATCCAGTTTCCCCATCTCTAATCATTCTGTGTATATCTCAGGAATATCCAGTCTGCCCGACTCCCATCACTCTGTGTACATCTGAGGGATATCCAGTCTGCCCCTCTCCCATCACTCTGTGTATATCTCAGGAATATCCAGTCTGCCCGACTCCCATCACTCTGTGTTCATCTCAGGGATATCCAGTCTGCCCCTCTACCATCACTCTCTGTATATCTCTGGGATATCCAGTCTGCCCATCTTCCATCACTCTGTACTATATCTCACGTATATCCAGTCTGTGCATCTCCCATCACTCTACGTATATCACAGGGATATCTAGTCAGGGCTGCTCAAACACTCTGCGTGTATCTGAGGGATATTAAGTCTGCCCGTCTCACATCACTCTGTGTTAAACCTCAGGGATATCCAGGCTGCCCACCTCCGAACACACTGTGTATAACTCAGGGAAATCCAGCCTGCCCACCTCCCATCACTCTTGTATATCTCAGGGATATCCAGTCTGCCCGTCTCCCATCACTCTGTGAATATCTCAGGGATATCCAGGCTGCCTGTTTCCCATCACTGTGTGTATATCTCAGGGATATCCAGTCTGCCCATATCCCATCACTCTGTGGATATCTCAGGAATATCCAGTCTGCCCGTCTCCCATCACTCTTTGTATATCTCAGGAATATCCAGTCTGCCCGTCACCCATCACTCTGTGTATATCTCAGGGATATCCAGTCTGCCCGTCTCCCATAACTCTGTGTATACCTCAGGGATATCCAGACTGCCCGTCTCCCATCACTCTGTGTATACCTCAGGGACATCCAGTCTGCCCGTCTCCCATCACTCTATGTATATCTCAGGGATATCCAGTCTGCCCGTCTCCCATCACCCTGTGTATATCTCAGGGATATCCAGTTTGCCCATCTCCCATCACTCTGTGTATATCTCAGGAATATCCAGTCTGCCCGACTCCCATCACTCTGTGTTCATCTCAGGGATGTCCAGTCTGCTCCTCTACCGTCACTCTGTGTATATCTCTGGGATATCCAGTCTGCCCATCTCCCATCAATCTGTACTATATCTCACGTATATCCAGTCCGAGCATCTCCCATCACTCTGTGTATATCTCAGGAATATCCAGTCTGCCGGTCTCCCATCACTCTGTGTATATCTCAGGAATATCCAGTCTGCCCGTCTCCCATCACTCTGTGTATATCTCAGGGATATCCAATCTGTGCATCTCCCATAACTCTGTGTATACCTCAGGGACATCCAGTCTGCCCGTCTCCCATCACTCTATGTATATCTCAGGGATATCCAGTCTGCCCGTCTCCCAACAGCCTGTGTATATCTCAGGGATATCCAGTTTGCCCATCTCCCATCACTCTGTGTATATCTCAGGAATATCCAGTCTGCACGACTCCCATCACTCTATGTTCATCTCAGGGATGTCCAGTCTGCCCCTCTACCATCACTCTGTGTATATCTCTGGGTTATCCAGTCTGCCCATCTCCCATCAATCTGTAATATATCTCACGTATATCCTGTCCGAGCATCTGCCATCACTCTGTGTATATCGCAGGAATATGCATTCTGCCAGTCTCCAATCACTCTGTGTATATCTCAGGAATATCCAGTCTGCCCGTCTCCCAACAATCTGTACATATCTCAGGGATATCCAGTGTGCCCGTCTCCCATCACTCTGTGTATATCTCTGGGATATCCAATCTGCCCGTCTCCGATCACTCTTGGTATATCTCAAGAATATCCAGTCTGCCGGTCTCCCATCACTCTGTGTCTATCTCAGGGATATACAGTTTGCCCATCTCCCATCACTCTGTGTATATCTCAGAAATATCCAGTCTGCCCGACTCCCATCTCTCTGGGTACATCTCAGGGATATCCAGTCTGCCCCTCTCCCATCACTCTGTGTATACCTCTGGGATATCCAGTCTGCCCATCTTCCATCACTCTGTACTATATGTCACGTATATCCAGTCTGAGCATCTCCCATCACTCTGTGTATATCTGAGGAATATCCAGTCTGCCCGTCTCCAATCACTCTGTGTATATCTCAGGGATATCCAGTCTGCCCATCTCCCATCACTCTGCGTATATCACAGGGAAATCCAGCCTGCCCACCTCCCATCACTCTTGTATATCTCAGGGATATCTAGTCTTCCCGTCTCCCATCACTCTGTGTATATCTCAGGGATATGCATTCTGCCCGTCTCCCATAACTCTGTGTATACCTCAGGGATATCCAGTCTGCCCGTATCCCATCACTCTGTGTATATCTCAGGGATATCCAGTCTGCCCGACTCCCATCACTCTGTGTTCATCTCAGGGATATCCAGTCTGCCCCTCTACCATCACTCTGTGTATATCTCTGGGATATCCATTCTGCCCATCTCCCATCACTCTGTACTATATCTCACATATACCCAGTCTGAGCATCACCCATCACTCTGTGTATATCTCAGGAATATCCAGTCTGCCGGTCTCCCATCACTCTGTGTATATGTCAGGAATATCCAGTCTGCCCGTCTCCCATCACTCTGTGTATATCTCTGGGATATCCAGTCGGACCGTCTCCCATCACTCAGTGTATACCTCAGGGACATCCAGTCTGTCCGTCTACCGTCATGCTGTGTATATCTGAGGAATATCCAGTCTGCCCGTCTCCCATCACTCTGTGTATATCTCAGGAATATCCAGTCTGCCCGACTCCCATCACTCTGTGTTCATCTCAGGGATGTCCAGTCTGCCCCTCTACCATCACTCTGTGTATATCTCTGGGATATCCAGTCTGCCCGTCTCCCATCACTCTGTGTATATCTCTGGGGTATCCAGTCTGACCGTCTCCCATCACTCTGTGTATACCTCAGGGACATCCAGTCTGCCCGTCTCCCGTCATGCTGTGTATATCTCAGGAATATCGAGTCTGCCCTTCTCCCATAACTCTGTGTATATGTCAGGGATATCCAGTCTGCCGTCTCTCATCACTCTGTGTATATCACAGTGAAATCCAGCCTGCCCACCTCCCATCACTCTTGTACATCTCATGAATATCTAGTCTGCCCGTCTCCCATCACCCTGTGTATATCTCAGGGAGAAACAGTTTGCCCATCTCCCATCACTCTGTACTATATCTCACATATATCCAGTCTGAGCATCTCCCATCACTCTGTGTATATCACAGGAATATCCAGTCTGCCGGTCTCCCATCACTCTCTGTATATCTCAGGAATATCCAGTCTGCCTGTCTCCCATCACTCTGTGTATATCTCAGGGATAGCCAGTCTGACCATCTCTCATCACCCTGTGTATATCTGAGGGATATCCAGTTTGCCCATCTCCAAACACTCTGTGTATATCTCAGGAATATCCAGTCTGCCCGACTCCCATCACTCTGTGTACATCTCTGGGATATCCAGTCTGCCTGTCTCCCATAACCCTGTGTATATCTCAGGGATATCCAGTTTGCGCATCTCGCGTCTCTCTGTGTATATCTCTGGAATATCCAGTCTGCCCGACTCCCATCACTCTGTGTTCATCTCAGGGATATCCAGTCTGCCCCTCTACCATCACTCTGTGTATATCTCTGGGATATCCAGTCTGCCCATCTCCCATCACTCTGTACTATATCTCACGTATATCCAGTCTGAGCATCACCCATCACTCTGTGTATATCTCAGGATTATCCAGTCTGCCGGTCTCCCATCACTCTGTGTATATCTCAGGAATATCCAGTCTGCCCATCTCCCATCACTCTGTGTATATCTCAGGGATATCCAGTCTGACCGTCTCCCATCACTCTGTGTATACCTCAGGGACATCCAGTCTGCCCGTCTCCCGTCATGCTGTGTATATCTCAGGAATATCCAGTTTGACCGTCTCCCACAACTCTGTGTATATCTCTGGGATATCCAGTCTGCCCGTCTCTCATCACTCTGTGTATATCACAGTGATATCCAGCCTGCCCACCTCCCATCGCTCTTGTATATCTCATGGATATCTAGTCTGCCCGTCTCCCATCACCCTGTGTATATCTCAGGGAGAAACAGTTTGCCCATCTCCCATCACTCTGTGTATATCTCAGGAACATCCAGTCTGCCCGACTCCCATCACTCTGTGTACATCTCAGGGATATCCAGTCTGCCCCTTTATCATCACCCTATGTATATCTCTGGGATATCCAGTCTGCCCAACTCCCATCACTCTGTACGATGTCTCACATATATCCAGTCTGAGCATCTTCCATCACTCTGTGTATATCTCAGGAATATCCAGTCTGCCGGTCTCCCATCACTCTGTGTATATCACAGGAATATCCAGTCTGCCTGTCTCCCATCACTCTGTGTATATCTCAGGGATATGCAGTCTGCCCGTCTCCCATAACTCTGTGTATACCTCAGGGATATCCAGTCTACCCGTATCCCATCACTCTGTGTATATCTCAGGGATATCCAGTCTGCCCATCTCCCATCACCCTGTGTATATCTGAGGGATATCCAGTTTGACCATCTCCTATCACTCTGTGTATATCTCCGGAATATCCAGTCTGCCCGACTCCCATCACTCTGTCTACATCGCAGGGATATCCAGTCTGCCCCTCTCCCATCACTCTGTGCATATCTCTGGGATATCCAGTCTGCCCAACTTCCATCACTCTGTACTATATCTCACGTATATCCAGTCTGAGCATCTCCCATCAATCTGTGTATACCTCAGGGACATCCAGTCTGCACGTCTCCCATCACTCTATGTATATCTCAGGGATATCCAGTCTGCCCGTCTCCCATCACCCTGTGTATATCTCAGGGTATACAGCTTGCCCATCTCCCATCACTCTGTGTATATCTCAGGAATATCCAGTCTGCCCGACTGACATCACTCTGTGTGCATCTGAGGGATATCCAGTCTGCCCCTCTATCATCACTCTGTGTATATCTCTGGGATATCCAGTCTGCCCATCTTCCATCACTCTGTACTATATCTCAGGTATATCCAGTCTGAGCATCTCCCATCAGTCTGTGTATATCTGAGGAATATCCAGTCTGCCGGTCTCCCATCACTCTGTGTCTATCTCAGGGATATACAGTTTGCCCATCTCCCTTCACTCTGTGTATATCTCAGAAATATCCAGTCTGCCCGACTCCCATCTCTCTGGGTACATCTCAGGGATATCCAGTCTGCCCCTCTCCCATCACTCTGTGTATATCTCTGGGATATCCAGTCTGCCCATCTTCCATCACTCTGTACTATATGTCACGTATATCCAGTCTGAGCATCTCCCATCACTCTGTGTATACCTGAGGAATATCCAGTCTGCCCGTCTCCCATCACTCTGTGTATATCTCAGGGATATCCAGTCTGCCCATCTCCCATCACTCTGCGTATATCACAGGGAACTCCAGCCTGCCCACATCCCATCACTCTTGTATATCTCAGGGATATCTAGTCTTCCCGTCTCCCATCACTCTGTGTATATCTCAGGGATATGCATTCTGCCCGTCTCCCATAACTCTGTGTATACCTCAGGGATATCCAGTCTGCCCGTATCCCATCACTCTGTGTATATCTCAGGGATATCCAGTCTGCCCGACTCCCATCACTCTGTGTTCATCTCAGGGATATCCAGTCTGCCCCTCTACCATCACTCTGTGTATATCTCTGGGATATCCATTCTGCCCATCTCCCATCACTCTGTACTATATCTCACATATATCCAGTCTGAGCATCACCCATCACTCTGTGTATATCTCAGGAATATCCAGTCTGCCGGTCTCCCATCACTCTGTGTATATGTCAGGAATATCCAGCCTGCCCGTCTACCGTCATGCTGTGTATATCTCAGGAATATCCAGTCTGCCCGTCTCCCATCACTCTGTGTATATCTCAGGAATATCCAGTCTGCCCGACTCCCATCACTCTGTGTTCATCTCAGGGATGTCCAGTCTGCCCCTCTACCATCACTCTGTGTATATCTCTGGGATATCCAGTCTGCCCATCTCCCATCAATCTGTACTATATCTCACGCATATCCAGTCTGAGCATCTCCCATCACTCTGTGTATATCTCAGGAATAACCAGTCTGCCGGTCTCCCATCACTCTGTGTATATCTGAGGAATATCCAGTCTGCCCGTCTCCCATCACTCTGTGTATATCTCAGGGATATCCAGTCCGCCCGTCTCCCATAACTCTGTGTATACCTCAGGTATATCCAGTCTGCCCATCTCACATCACTCTGTGTATACCTCAGGGACATCCAGTCTGCCCGTCTCCCATGACTCTATGTATATCTCAGGGATATCCAGTCTGCCCGTCTCCCATCAGCCTGTGTATATCTCTGGAATATGCAGTCTGCCCATCTCCCATCAATCTGTAATATATCTCACGTATATCCAGTCCGAGCATCTGCCATCACTCTGTGTATATCGCAGGAATATGCAGTCTGCCGGTCTCCCATCACTCTGTGTATATCTCAGGAATATCCAGTCTGCCCGTCTCCCATCACTCTGTGCATATCTCAGGGATATCCAGTCTGCCCCTCTATCATCACTCTGTGTATATCTCTGGGATATCCAGTCTGCCCGTCTCCCATCACCCTGTGTATATCTCAGGGATATCCAGTCTGCCCCTCTCCCATCACTCTGTGTATATCTCAGGGATATCCAGTCTGCCCATCTCCCATCACTCTGCGTATATCACAGGGAAATCCAGCCTGCCCACCTCCCATCACTCTTGTATATCTCAGGGATATCTAGTCTTCCCATCTCCCATCACTCTGTCTATATCTCAGGAATATCCAGTCTGCCCGTCTCCCATCACTCTGTACATATCTCAGGGCTATCCAGTGTGCCCGTCTCCCATCACTCTGTGTATATCTCAGGGATATCCAATCTGCCCGTCTCCGATCACTCTTGGTATATCTCAGGAATATCCCGTCTGCCCGTCTCCCATCACTCTGTGTATATCTCAGGGATATCCAGTCAGGGCAGCTCAAACACTCTGTGTATATCTGAGGGATATCAAGTCTGCCCGTCTCACATCACTCTGTGTTAAACCTCAGGGATATCCAGGCTGCCCATCTCCGAACACTCTGTGTATAACTCAGGGAAATCCAGCCTTCCCACCTCCCATCACTCTTGTATATCTCAGGGATATCCAGTCTGCCCGTCTCCCATCACTCTGTGAATATCTCAGGGATATCCAGGCTGCCTGTTTCCCATAACTGTGTGTATATCTCAGGGATATCCAGACTGCCCATATCCCATCACTCTGTGGATATCTCAGAAATATCCAGTCTGCCCGTCTCCCATCACTCTGTGTATATCTCAGGATTATACAGTCTGCCCGTCTCCCATCACTCAGTGCATATCTCAGGGATATCCAGTCTGCCCGTCTCCCATAACTCTGTGTATACCTCAGGGATATCCAGTCTGCCCGTCTCACATCACTCTGTGTATACCTCAGGGACATCCTGTCTGCCCGTCTCCCATCACTCTATGTATATCTCAGGGATATCCAGTCTGCCCGTCTCCCATCAGCCTGTGTATATCTCAGGGATCTCCAGTTTGCCCATCTCCCATCACTCTGTGTATATATCAGGAATATCCAGTCTGCACGACTCCCATCACTCTATGTTCATCTCAGGGAAGTCCAGTCTGCCCCTCTACCATTACTCTGTGTATATCTCTGGGAGATCCAGTCTGCCCATCTCCCATCAATCTGTACTATAACTCACGTATATCCAGTCCGAGCATCTGCCATCACTCTGTGTATATCTCAGGAATATCCAGTCTGCCCGTCTCCCATCACTCTGTGTACATCTCAGGGATATCCAGTCTGCCCCTCTATCATCACTCTGTGTATATCTCTGGGATATCCAGTCTGCCCATCTCCCATCAATCTGTACTATATCTCACATATATCCAGTCTGAGCATCTCCCATCACTCTGTGTATATCTCAGGAATATCCAGTCTGCCGGTCTCCCATCACTCTGTGCATATCACAGGAATATCCAGTCTGCCCGTCTCCCATAACTCTGCGTATATCTCAGGGATATCCAATCTGCCCGTATCCCATCACTCTGTGTATATCTCAGGGATATCCAGTCTGCCCATCTCCCATCACCGTGTGTATATCTGAGGGATATCCAGTTTGCCATTCTCCTATCACTCTGTGTATATCTCAGGAATATCCAGTCTGCCCGACTCCCATCACTCCGTGTACATCTGAGGGATATCCAGTCTGCCCCTCTCCCATCACTCTGTGCATATCTCTGGGATATCCAGTCTGCCCATCTTCCATCACTCTGTACTATATCTCACGTATATCCAGTCTGTGCATCTCCCATCACTCTCTTTGTATCTGAGGAATATCCAGTCTGCCCGTCTCCCATCACTCTGTGAATATCTCGGGGATATCCAGGCTGCCTGTTTCCCATCACTGTGTGTATATCTCAGGGATATCCAGTCTGCCCATATCCCATCACTCTGTGGATATATCAGGAATATCCAGTGTGCCCGTCTCCCATCACTCTGTGTATATCTCAGGAATATCCAGTCTGCCCGTCTCCCATCACTCTGTGTATATCTCAGGGATATCCAGTCTGCCCGTCTCGCATAACTCTGTGTATACCTCAGGGATATCCAGTCTGCCCGTCTCCCATCACTCTGTGTATACCTCAGGGAAATCCAGTTTGCCCGTCTCCCATCACTCTATGTATATCTCAGGGATATCCAGTCTGCCCGTCTCCCATCACCCTGTGTATATCTCAGGGATATCCAGTCTGCCCATCTTCCATCACTCTGTACTATATGTCACGTACATCCAGTCTGAGCATCTCCCACCACTCTGTGTATATCTGAGGAATATCCAGTCTGCCCGTCTCCCATCACTCTGTGTATATCTCAGGGATATCCAGTCTGCCCGTCTCGCATAACTCTGTGTATACCTCAGGGATATCCAGTCTGCCCGTCTCCCATCACTCTGTGTATACCTCAGGGAAATCCAGTTTGCCCGTCTCCCATCACTCTATGTATATCTCAGGGATATCCAGTCTGCCCGTCTCCCATCACTCTGTGCATATCTCAGGGATATCCAGTCTGCCCCTCTATCATCACTCTGTGTATATCTCTGGGATATCCAGTCTGCCCATCTCCCATCAATCTGTACTATATCTCACATATATCCAGTCTGCCCGACTCCCATCACTCTGTGTACATCTGAGGGATATCCAGTCTGCCCCTCTCCCATCACTCTCTGTATATGTCTGGGATATCCAGTCTGCCCGTCTCCCATCACCCTGTGTATATCTCAGGGATATCCAGTCTGCCCCTCTCCCATCACTCTGTGTATATCTCTGGGATATCCAGTCTGCCCATCTTCCATCACTCTGTACTATATCTCACGTATATCAAGTCTGTGCATCTCCCATCACTCTGTGTATATCTGAGGAATATCCAGTCTGCCCGTCTCCCATCACTCTGTGTATATCTCAGGGATATCCAGTCTGCCCATCTCCCATCACTCTGCGTATATCACAGGGAAATCCAGCCTGCCCACCTCCCATCACTCTTGTATATCTCAGGGATATCTAGTCTTCCCATCTCCCATCACTCTGTCTATATCTCAGGAATATCCAGTCTGCCCGTCTCCCATCACTCTGTACATATCTCAGGGCTATCCAGTGTGCCCGTCTCCCATCACTCTGTGTATATCTCAGGGATATCCAATCTGCCCGTCTCCGATCACTCTTGGTATATCTCAGGAATATCCCGTCTGCCCGTCTCCCATCACTCTGTGTATATCTCAGGGATATCCAGTCAGGGCAGCTCAAACACTCTGTGTATATCTGAGGGATATCATGTCTGCCCGTCTCACATCACTCTGTGTTAAACCTCAGGGATATCCAGGCTGCCCATCTCCCATCACTCTGCGTATATCACAGGGAACTCCAGCCTGCCCACATCCCATCACTCTTGTATATCTCAGGGATATCTAGTCTTCCCGTCTCCCATCACTCTGTGTATATCTCAGGGATATGCATTCTGCCCGTCTCCCATAACTCTGTGTATACCTCAGGGATATCCAGTCTGCCCGTATCCCATCACTCTGTGTATATCTCAGGGATATCCAGTCTGCCCGACTCCCATCACTCTGTGTTCATCTCAGGGATATCCAGTCTGCCCCTCTACCATCACTCTGTGTATATCTCTGGGATATCCATTCTGCCCATCTCCCATCACTCTGTACTATATCTCACATATATCCAGTCTGAGCATCACCCATCACTCTGTGTATATCTCAGGAATATCCAGTCTGCCGGTCTCCCATCACTCTGTGTATATGTCAGGAATATCCAGCCTGCCCGTCTACCGTCATGCTGTGTATATCTCAGGAATATCCAGTCTGCCGGTCTCCCATCACTCTGTGTATATCTCAGGAATATCCAGTCTGCCCGACTCCCATCACTCTGTGTTCATCTCAGGGATGTCCAGTCTGCCCCTCTACCATCACTCTGTGTATATCTCTGGGATATCCAGTCTGCCCATCTCCCATCAATCTGTACTATATCTCACGTATATCCAGTCTGAGCATCTCCCATCACTCTGTGTATATCTCAGGAATAACCAGTCTGCCGGTCTCCCATCACTCTGTGTATATCTGAGGAATATCCAGTCTGCCCGTCTCCCATCACTCTGTGTATATCTCAGGGATATCCAGTCCGCCCGTCTCCCATAACTCTGTGTATACCTCAGGTATATCCAGTCTGCCCATCTCACATCACTCTGTGTATACCTCAGGGACATCCAGTCTGCCCGTCTCCCATGACTCTATGTATATCTCAGGGATATCCAGTCTGCCCGTCTCCCATCAGCCTGTGTATATCTCTGGAATATGCAGTCTGCCCATCTCCCATCAATCTGTAATATATCTCACGTATATCCAGTCCGAGCATCTGCCATCACTCTGTGTATATCGCAGGAATATGCAGTCTGCCGGTCTCCCATCACTCTGTGTATATCTCAGGAATATCCAGTCTGCCCGTCTCCCATCACTCTGTGCATATCTCAGGGATATCCAGTCTGCCCCTCTATCATCACTCTGTGTATATCTCTGGGATATCCAGTCTGCCCGTCTCCCATCACCCTGTGTATATCTCAGGGATATCCAGTCTGCCCCTCTCCCATCACTCTGTGTATATCTCAGGGATATCCAGTCTGCCCATCTCCCATCACTCTGCGTATATCACAGGGAAATCCAGCCTGCCCACCTCCCACCACTCTTGTATATCTCAGGGATATCTAGTCTTCCCATCTCCCATCACTCTGTCTATATCTCAGGAATATCCAGTCTGCCCGTCTCCCATCACTCTGTACATATCTCAGGGCTATCCAGTGTGCCCGTCTCCCATCACTCTGTGTATATCTCAGGGATATCCAATCTGCCCGTCTCCGATCACTCTTGGTATATCTCAGGAATATCCCGTCTGCCCGTCTCCCATCACTCTGTGTATATCTCAGGGATATCCAGTCAGGGCAGCTCAAACACTCTGTGTATATCTGAGGGATATCAAGTCTGCCCGTCTCACATCACTCTGTGTTAAACCTCAGGGATATCCAGGCTGCCCATCTCCGAACACTCTGTGTATAACTCAGGGAAATCCAGCCTTCCCACCTCCCATCACTCTTGTATATCTCAGGGATATCCAGTCTGCCCGTCTCCCATCACTCTGTGAATATCTCAGGGATATCCAGGCTGCCTGTTTCCCATAACTGTGTGTATATCTCAGGGATATCCAGACTGCCCATATCCCATCACTCTGTGGATATCTCAGAAATATCCAGTCTGCCCGTCTCCCATCACTCTGTGTATATCTCAGGATTATACAGTCTGCCCGTCTCCCATCACTCAGTGCATATCTCAGGGATATCCAGTCTGCCCGTCTCCCATAACTCTGTGTATACCTCAGGGATATCCAGTCTGCCCGTCTCACATCACTCTGTGTATACCTCAGGGACATCCAGTCTGCCCGTCTCCCATCACTCTATGTATATCTCAGGGATATCCAGTCTGCCCGTCTCCCATCAGCCTGTGTATATCTCAGGGATCTCCAGTTTGCCCATCTCCCATCACTCTGTGTATATATCAGGAATATCCAGTCTGCACGACTCCCATCACTCTATGTTCATCTCAGGGAAGTCCAGTCTGCCCCTCTACCATTACTCTGTGTATATCTCTGGGAGATCCAGTCTGCCCATCTCCCATCAATCTGTACTATAACTCACGTATATCCAGTCCGAGCATCTGCCATCACTCTGTGTATATCTCAGGAATATCCAGTCTGCCCGTCTCCCATCACTCTGTGTACATCTCAGGGATATCCAGTCTGCCCCTCTATCATCACTCTGTGTATATCTCTGGGATATCCAGTCTGCCCATCTCCCATCAATCTGTACTATATCTCACATATATCCAGTCTGAGCATCTCCCATCACTCTGTGTATATCTCAGGAATATCCAGTCTGCCGGTCTCCCATCACTCTGTGCATATCACAGGAATATCCAGTCTGCCCGTCTCCCATAACTCTGCGTATATCTCAGGGATATCCAATCTGCCCGTATCCCATCACTCTGTGTATATCTCAGGGATATCCAGTCTGCCCATCTCCCATCACCGTGTGTATATCTGAGGGATATCCAGTTTGCCATTCTCCTATCACTCTGTGTATATCTCAGGAATATCCAGTCTGCCCGACTCCCATCACTCCGTGTACATCTGAGGGATATCCAGTCTGCCCCTCTCCCATCACTCTGTGCATATCTCTGGGATATCCAGTCTGCCCATCTTCCATCACTCTGTACTATATCTCACGTATATCCAGTCTGTGCATCTCCCATCACTCTCTTTGTATCTGAGGAATATCCAGTCTGCCCGTCTCCCATCACTCTGTGAATATCTCGGGGATATCCAGGCTGCCTGTTTCCCATCACTGTGTGTATATCTCAGGGATATCCAGTCTGCCCATATCCCATCACTCTGTGGATATATCAGGAATATCCAGTGTGCCCGTCTCCCATCACTCTGTGTATATCTCAGGAATATCCAGTCTGCCCGTCTCCCATCACTCTGTGTATATCTCAGGGATATCCAGTCTGCCCGTCTCGCATAACTCTGTGTATACCTCAGGGATATCCAGTCTGCCCGTCTCCCATCACTCTGTGTATACCTCAGGGAAATCCAGTTTGCCCGTCTCCCATCACTCTATGTATATCTCAGGGATATCCAGTCTGCCCGTCTCCCATCACCCTGTGTATATCTCAGGGATATCCAGTCTGCCCATCTTCCATCACTCTGTACTATATGTCACGTACATCCAGTCTGAGCATCTCCCACCACTCTGTGTATATCTGAGGAATATCCAGTCTGCCCGTCTCCCATCACTCTGTGTATATCTCAGGGATATCCAGTCTGCCCGTCTCGCATAACTCTGTGTATACCTCAGGGATATCCAGTCTGCCCGTCTCCCATCACTCTGTGTATACCTCAGGGAAATCCAGTTTGCCCGTCTCCCATCACTCTATGTATATCTCAGGGATATCCAGTCTGCCCGTCTCCCATCACTCTGTGCATATCTCAGGGATATCCAGTCTGCCCCTCTATCATCACTCTGTGTATATCTCTGGGATATCCAGTCTGCCCATCTCCCATCAATCTGTACTATATCTCACATATATCCAGTCTGCCCGACTCCCATCACTCTGTGTACATCTGAGGGATATCCAGTCTGCCCCTCTCCCATCACTCTCTGTATATGTCTGGGATATCCAGTCTGCCCGTCTCCCATCACCCTGTGTATATCTCAGGGATATCCAGTCTGCCCCTCTCCCATCACTCTGTGTATATCTCTGGGATATCCAGTCTGCCCATCTTCCATCACTCTGTACTATATCTCACGTATATCAAGTCTGTGCATCTCCCATCACTCTGTGTATATCTGAGGAATATCCAGTCTGCCCGTCTCCCATCACTCTGTGTATATCTCAGGGATATCCAGTCTGCCCATCTCCCATCACTCTGCGTATATCACAGGGAAATCCAGCCTGCCCACCTCCCATCACTCTTGTATATCTCAGGGATATCTAGTCTTCCCATCTCCCATCACTCTGTCTATATCTCAGGAATATCCAGTCTGCCCGTCTCCCATCACTCTGTACATATCTCAGGGCTATCCAGTGTGCCCGTCTCCCATCACTCTGTGTATATCTCAGGGATATCCAATCTGCCCGTCTCCGATCACTCTTGGTATATCTCAGGAATATCCCGTCTGCCCGTCTCCCATCACTCTGTGTATATCTCAGGGATATCCAGTCAGGGCAGCTCAAACACTCTGTGTATATCTGAGGGATATCATGTCTGCCCGTCTCACATCACTCTGTGTTAAACCTCAGGGATATCCAGGCTGCCCATCTCCGAACACTCTGTGTATAACTCAGGGAAATCCAGCCTTCCCACCTCCCATCACTCTTGTATATCTCAGGGATATCCAGTCTGCCCGTCTCCCATCACTCTGTGAATATCTCAGGGATATCCAGGCTGCCTGTTTCCCATAACTGTGTGTATATCTCAGGGATATCCAGACTGCCCATATCCCATCACTCTGTGGATATCTCAGAAATATCCAGTCTGCCCGTCTCCCATCACTCTGTGTATATCTCAGGAATATACAGTCTGCCCGTCTCCCATCACTCAGTGCATATCTCAGGGATATCCAGTCTGCCCGTCTCCCATAACTCTGTGTATACCTCAGGGATATCCAGTCTGCCCGTCTCACATCACTCTGTGTATACCTCAGGGACATCCAGTCTGCCCGTCTCCCATCACTCTATGTATATCTCAGGGATATCCAGTCTGCCCGTCTCCCATCAGCCTGTGTATATCTCAGGGATGTCCAGTTTGCCCATCTCCCATCACTCTGTGTATATATCAGGAATATCCAGTCTGCACGACTCCCATCACTCTATGTTCATCTCAGGGAAGTCCAGTCTGCCCCTCTACCATTACTCTGTGTATATCTCTGGGAGATCCAGTCTGCCCATCTCCCATCAATCTGTAATATAACTCACGTATATCCAGTCCGAGCATCTGCCATCACTCTGTGTATATCTCAGGAAAATCCAGTCTGCCCGTCTCCCATCACTCTGTGTACATCTCAGGGATATCCAGTCTGCCCCTCTATCATCACTCTGTGTATATCTCTGGGATATCCAGTCTGCCCATCTCCCATCAATCTGTACTATATCTCACATATATCCAGTCTGAACATCTCCCATCACTCTGTGTATATCTCAGGAATATCCAGTCTGCCGGTCTCCCGTCACTCTGTGCATATCACAGGAATATCCAGTCTGCCCGTCTCCCATAACTCTGCGTATATCTCAGGGATATCCAGTCTGCCCGTATCCCATCACTCTGTGTATATCTCAGGGATATCCAGTCTGCCCATCTCCCATCACCCTGTGTATATCTGAGGGATATCCAGTTTGCCATTCTCCTATCACTCTGTGTATATCTCAGGAATATCCAGTCTGCCCGACTCCCATCACTCCGTGTACATCTGAGGGATATCCAGTCTGCCCCTCTCCCATCACTCTGTGCATATCTCTGGGATATCCAGTCTGCCCATCTTCCATCACTCTGTACTATATCTCACGTATATCCAGTCTGTGCATCTCCCATCACTCTCTTTGTATCTGAGGAATATCCAGTCTGCCCGTCTCCCATCACTCTGTGAATATCTCGGGGATATCCAGGCTGCCTGTTTCCCATCACTGTGTGTATATCTCAGGGATATCCAGTCTGCCCATATCCCATCACTCTGTGGATATATCAGGAATATCCAGTCTGCCCGTCTCCCATCACTCTGTGTATATCTCAGGAATATCCAGTCTGCCCGTCTCCCATCACTCTGTGTATATCTCAGGGATATCCAGTCTGCCCGTCTCGCATAACTCTGTGTATACCTCAGGGATATCCAGTCTACCCGTCTCCCATCACTCTGTGTATACCTCAGGGAAATCCAGTTTGCCCGTCTCCCATCACTCTATGTATATCTCAGGGATATCCAGTCTGCCCGTCTCCCATCACCCTGTGTATATCTCAGGGATATCCAGTCTGCCCATCTTCCATCACTCTGTACTATATGTCACGTACATCCAGTCTGAGCATCTCCCACCACTCTGTGTATATCTGAGGAATATCCAGTCTGCCCGTCTCCCATCACTCTGTGTATATCTCAGGGATATCCAGTCTGCCCATCTCCCATCACTCTGCGTATATCACAGGGAAATCCAGCCTGCCCACCTCCCATCACTCTTGTATATCTCAGGGATATCTAGTCTTCCCGTCTCCCATCACTCTGTGCACATCTCAGGGATATCCAGTCTGCCCCTCTATCATCACTCTGTGTATATCTCTGGGATATCCAGTCTGCCCATCTCCCATCAATCTGTACTATATCTCACATATATCCAGTCTGCCCGACTCCCATCACTCTGTGTACATCTGAGGGATATCCAGTCTGCCCCTCTCCCATCACTCTCTGTATATGTCTGGGATATCCAGTCTGCCCGTCTCCCATCACCCTGTGTATATCTCAGGGATATCCAGTCTGCCCCTCTCCCATCACTCTGTGTATATCTCTGGGATATCCAGTCTGCCCATCTTCCATCACTCTGTACTATATCTCACGTATATCAAGTCTGTGCATCTCCCATCACTCTGTGTATATCTGAGGAATATCCAGTCTGCCCGTCTCCCATCACTCTGTGTATATCTCAGGGATATCCAGTCTGCCCATCTCCCATCACTCTGCGTATATCACAGGGAAATCCAGCCTGCCCACCTCCCATCACTCTTGTATATCTCAGGGATATCTAGTCTTCCCATCTGCCATCACTCTGTCTATATCTCAGGAATATCCAGTCTGCCCGTCTCCCATCACTCTGTACATATCTCAGGGCTATCCAGTGTGCCCGTCTCCCATCACTCTGTGTATATCTCAGGGATATCCAATCTGCCCGTCTCCGATCATTCTTGGTATATCTCAGGAATATCCCGTCTGCCCGTCTCCCATCACTCTGTGTATATCTCAGGGATATCCAGTCAGGGCAGCTCAAACACTCTGTGAATATCTGAGGGATATCAAGTCTGCCCGTCTCACATCACTCTGTGTTAAACCTCAGGGATATCCAGGCTGCCCGACTCCGAACACTCTGTGTATAACTCAGGGAAATCCAGCCTTCCCACCTCCCATCACTCTTGTATATCTCAGGGATATCCAGTCTGCCCGTCTCCCATCACTCTGTGAATATCTCAGGGATATCCAGGCTGCCTGTTTCCCATAACTGTGTGTATATCTCAGGGATATCCAGACTGCCCATATCCCATCACTCTGTGGATATCACAGAAATATCCAGTCTGCCCGTCTCCCATCACTCTGTGTATATCTCAGGAATATACAGTCTGCCCGTCTCCCATCACTCAGTGCATATCTCACGGATATCCAGTCTGCCCGTCTCCCATAACTCTGTGTATACCTCAGGGATATCCAGTCTGCCCGTCTCACATCACTCTGTGTATACCTCAGGGACATCCAGTCTGCCCGTCTCCCATCATTCTATGTATATCTCAGGGTTATCCAGTCTGCCCGTCTCCCATCAGCCTGTGTATATCTCAGGGATATCCAGTTTGCCCATCTCCCATCACTCTGTGTATATATCAGGAATATCCAGTCTGCACGACTCCCATCACTCTATGTTCATCTCAGGGAAGTCCAGTCTGCCCCTCTACCATTACTCTGTGTATATCTCTGGGAGATCCAGTCTGCCCATCTCCCATCAATCTGTAATATAACTCACGTATATCCAGTCCGAGCATCTGCCATCACTCTGTGTATATCTCAGGAATATCCAGTCTGCCCGTCTCCCATCACTCTGTGTACATCTCAGGGATATCCAGTCTGCCCCTCTATCGTCACTCTGTGTATATCTCTGGGATATCCAGTATGCCCATCTCCCATCAATCTGTACTATATCTCACATATATCCAGTCTGAACATCTCCCATCACTCTGTGTATATCTCAGGTATATCCAGTCTGCCGGTCTCCCATCACTCTGTGCATATCACAGGAATACCCAGTCTGCCCGTCTCCCATAACTCTGCGTATACCTCAGGGATATCCAGTCTGCCCGTATCCCATCACTCTGTGTATATCTCAGGGATATCCAGTCTGCCCATCTCCCATCACCCTGTGTATATCTGAGGGATATCCAGTTTGCCATTCTCCTATCACTCTGTGTATATCTCAGGAATATCCAGTCTGCCCGACTCCCATCACTCCGTGTACATCTGAGGGATATCCAGTCTGCCCCTCTCCCATCACTCTGTGCATATCTCTGGGATATCCAGTCTGCCCATCTTCCATCACTCTGTACTATATCTCACGTATATCCAGTCTGTGCATCTCCCATCACTCTCTTTGTAACTGAGGAATATCCAGTCTGCCCGTCTCCCATCACTCTGTGAATATCTCGGGGATATCCAGGCAGCCTGTTTCCCATCACTGTGTGTATATCTCAGGGATATCCAGTCTGCCCGTCTCCCATCACCCTGTGGAAATCTGAGGGATATCCAGTTTGCCCATCTCCAAACACTCTGTGTATATCTCAGGAATATCCAGTCTGCCCGACTCCCATCACTCTGTGTACATCTCTGGGATATCCAGTCTGCCTGTCTCCCATAACTCTGTGTATACCTCAGGGATATCCAGTCTGCCCGTCTCCCATCACTCTGTGTATACCTCAGGGAAATCCAGTTTGCCCGTCTCCCATCACTCTATGTATATCTCAGGGATATCCAGTCTGCCCGTCTCCCATCACCCTGTGTATATCTCAGGGATATCCAGTCTGCCCCTCTCCCATCACTCTGTGTATAACTCTGGGAAATCCAGTCTGCCCATCTTCCATCACTCTGTACTATATCTCACGTATATCCAGTCTGTGCATCTCCCATCACTCTGTGTATATCTGAGGAATATCCAGTCTGCCCGTCTCCCATCACTCTGTGTATATCTCAGGGATATCCAGACTGCCCATCTCCCATCACTCTGCGTATATCACAGGGAAATCCAGCCTGCCCACCTCCCATCACTCTTGTATATCTCAGGGATATCTAGTCTTCCCATCTCCCATCACTCTGTCTATATCTCAGGAATATCCAGTCTGCCCGTCTCCCATCACTCTGTACATATCTCAGGGCTATCCAGTGTGCCCGTCTCCCATCACTCTGTGTATATCTCAGGGATATCCAATCTGCCCGTCTCCGATCACTCTTGGTATATCTCAGGAATATCCCGTCTGCCCGTCTCCCATCACTCTGTGTATATCTCAGGGATATCCAGTCAGGGCAGCTCAAACACTCTGTGTATATCTGAGGGATATCAAGTCTGCCCGTCTCACATCACTCTGTGTTAAACCTCAGGGATATCCAGGCTGCCCATCTCCGAACACTCTGTGTATAACTCAGGGAAATCTAGCCTGTCCACCTCCCATCACTCTTGTATATCTCAGGGATATCCAGTCTGGCCGTCTCCCATCACTCTGTACATATCTCAGGGCTATCCAGTGTGCCCGTCTCCCATCACTCTGTGTATATCTCAGGGATATCCAATCTGCCCGTCTCCGATCACTCTTGGTATTTCTCAGGAATATCCCGTCTGCCCGTCTCCCATCACTCTGTGTATATGTCAGGGATATCCAGTCAGGGCAGCTCAAACACTCTGTGTATATCTGAGGGATATCAAGTCTGCCCGTCTCACATCACTCTGTGTTAAACCTCAGGGATATCCAGTCTGCCCGTCTCCCATCACTCTGTGTATACCTCAGGGACATCCAGTCTGCCCGTCTCCTATCACTCTATGTATATCTCAGGGATATCCAGTCTGCCCGTCTCCCATCAGCCTGTGTATATCTCAGGGATATCCAGTTTGCCCATCTCCCATCACTCTGTGTATATATCAGGAATATCCAGTCTGCACGACTCCCATCACTCTATGTTCATCTCAGGGAAGTCCAGTCTGCCCCTCTACCATTACTCTGTGCATATCTCTGGGAGATCCAGTCTGCCCGACTCCCATCACTCTGTGTACATCTGAGGGATATCCAGTCTGCCCGTCTCCCATCACTCTGTGTATATCACAGGAATATCCAGTCTTCCCGTCTCCCATCACTCTGTGTATATCTCAGGGATATGCAGTCTGCCTGTCTCCCATAACTCTGCGTATACCTCAGGGATATCCAGTCTGCCCGTATCCCATCACTCTGTGTATATCTCAGGGATATCCAGTCTGCCCATCTCCAATCACCCTGTGTATATCTGTGGGATATCCAGTTTCCCCATCTCCTATCATTCTGTGTATGTCTCAGGAATATCCAGTCTGCCCGACTCCCATCACTCTGTGTACATCTGAGGGATATCCAGTCTGCCCCTCTCCCATCACTCTGTGTATATCTCAGGAATATCCAGTCTGCCCGACTCCCATCACTCTGTGTTCATCTCAGGGATATCCAGTCTGCCCCTCTACCATCACTCTCTGTATATCTCTGGGATATCCAGTCTGCCCATCTTCCATCACTCTGTACTATATCTGACGTATATCCAGTCTGTGCATCTCCCATCACTCTGCGTATATCACAGGGATATCCAGTCAGGGCAGCTCAAACACTCTGCGTGTATCTGAGGGATATTAAGTCTGCTCGTCTCACATCACTCTGTGTTAAACCTCAGGGATATCCAGGCTGCCCATCTCCGAACACACTGTGTATAACTCAGGGAAATCCAGCCTGCCCACCTCCCATCTCTCTTCTATATCTCAGGGATATCCAGTCTGCCCGTCTCCCATCACTCTGTGAATATCTCAGGGATATCCAGGCTGCCTGTTTCCCATCACTGTGTGTATATCTCACGGATATCCAGTCTGCCCATATCCCATCACTCTTGGTATATCTCAGGAATATCCCGTCTGCCCGTCTCCCATCACTCTGTGTATATCTCAGGGATATCCAGTCAGGGCAGCTCAAACACTCTGTGTATATCTGAGGGATATCAAGTCTGCCCGTCTCACATCACTCTGTGTTAAACCTCAGGGATATCCAGGCTGCCCATCTCCGAACACTCTGTGTATAACTCAGGGAAATCTAGCCTGCCAACCTCCCATCACTCTTGTATATCTCAGGGATATCCAGGCTGCCTGTTTCCCATCACTGTGTGTATATCTCAGGGATATCCAGTCTGCCCATATCCCATCACTCTGCGGATATCTCAGGAATATCCAGTCTGCCCGTCTCCCATCACTCTGTGTATATCTCAGGAATATACAGTCTGCCCGTCTCCCATCACTCAGTGCATATCTCAGGGATATCCAGTCTGCCCGTCTCCCATAACTCTGTGTATACCTCAGGGATATCCAGTCTGCCCGTCTCCCATCACTCTGTGTATACCTCAGGGACATCCAGTCTGCCCGTCTCCCATCACTCTATGTATATCTCAGGGATATCCAGTCTGCCCGTCTCCCATCAGCCTGTGTATATCTCAGGGATATCCAGTTTGCCCATCTCCCATCACTCTGTGTACATATCAGGAATATCCAGTCTGCACGACTCCCATCACTCTGTGTACATCTCAGGGAAGTCCAGTCTGCCCCTCTACCATTACTCTGTGCATATCTCTGGGATATCCAGTCTGCCCATCTCCCATCAATCTGTAATATATATCACATATATCCAGTCTGCCCGACTCCCTTCACTCTGTGTACATCTGAGGGATATCCAGTCTGCCCGTCTCCCATCACTCTGTGTATATCACAGGAATATCCAGTCTTCCCGTCTCCCATCACTCTGTGTATATCTCAGGGATATGCAGTCTGCCTGTCTCCCATAACTCTGCGTATACCTCAGGGATATCCAATCTGCCCGTATCCCATCACTCTGTGTATATCTCAGGGTTATCCAGTCTGCCCATCTCCCATCACCCTGTGTATATCTGAGGGATATCCAGTTTCCCCATCTCCTATCATTCTGTGTATATCTCAGGAATATCCAGTCTGCCCGACTCCCATCACTCTGTGTACATCTGAGGGATATCCAGTCTGCCCCTCTCCCATCACTCTGTGTATATCTCAGGAATATCCAGTCTGCCCGACTCCCATCACTCTGTGTTCATCTCAGGGATATCCAGTCTGCCCCTCTACCATCACTCTGTGTATATCTCTGGGATATCCAGTCTGCCCATCTCCCATCACTCTGTACTATATCTCACGTATATCCAGTCTGAGCATCACCCATCACTCTGTGTATATCTCAGGATTATCCAGTCTGCCGGTCTCCCATCACTCTGTGTATATCTCAGGAATATCCAGTCTGCCCATCTCCCATCACTCTGTGTATATCTCAGGGATATCCAGTCTGACCGTCTCCCATCACTCTGTGTATACCTCAGGGACATCCAGTCTGCCCTTCTCCCGTCATGCTGTGTATATCTCAGGAATATCCAGTTTGACCGTCTCCCACAACTCTGTGTATATCTCTGGGATATCCAGTCTGCCCGTCTCTCATCACTCTGTGTATATCACAGTGATATCCAGCCTGCCCACCTCCCATCGCTCTTGTATATCTCATGGATATCTAGTCTGCCCGTCTCCCATCACCCTGTGTATATCTCAGGGAGAAACAGTTTGCCCATCTCCCATCACTCTGTGTATATCTCAGGAACATCCAGTCTGCCCGACTCCCATCACTCTGTGTACATCTCAGGGATATCCAGTCTGCCCCTTTATCATCACCCTATGTATATCTCTGGGATATCCAGTCTGCCCAACTCCCATCACTCTGTACGATGTCTCACATATATCCAGTCTGAGCATCTTCCATCACTCTGTGTATATCTCAGGAATATCCAGTCTGCCGGTCTCCCATCACTCTGTGTATATCACAGGAATATCCAGTCTGCCTGTCTCCCATCACTCTGTGTATATCTCAGGGATATGCAGTCTGCCCGTCTCCCATAACTCTGTGTATACCTCAGGGATATCCAGTCTACCCGTATCCCATCACTCTGTGTATATCTCAGGGATATCCAGTCTGCCCATCTCCCATCACCCTGTGTATATCTGAGGGATATCCAGTTTGACCATCTCCTATCACTCTGTGTATATCTCCGGAATATCCAGTCTGCCCGACTCCCATCACTCTGTCTACATCGCAGGGATATCCAGTCTGCCCCTCTCCCATCACTCTGTGCATATCTCTGGGATATCCAGTCTGCCCAACTTCCATCACTCTGTACTATATCTCACGTATATCCAGTCTGAGCATCTCCCATCAATCTGTGTATACCTCAGGGACATCCAGTCTGCACGTCTCCCATCACTCTATGTATATCTCAGGGATATCCAGTCTGCCCGTCTCCCATCACCCTGTGTATATCTCAGGGTATACAGCTTGCCCATCTCCCATCACTCTGTGTATATCTCAGGAATATCCAGTCTGCCCGACTGACATCACTCTGTGTGCATCTGAGGGATATCCAGTCTGCCCCTCTATCATCACTCTGTGTATATCTCTGGGATATCCAGTCTGCCCATCTTCCATCACTCTGTACTATATCTCAGGTATATCCAGTCTGAGCATCTCCCATCAGTCTGTGTATATCTGAGGAATATCCAGTCTGCCGGTCTCCCATCACTCTGTGTCTATCTCAGGGATATACAGTTTGCCCATCTCCCTTCACTCTGTGTATATCTCAGAAATATCCAGTCTGCCCGACTCCCATCTCTCTGGGTACATCTCAGGGATATCCAGTCTGCCCCTCTCCCATCACTCTGTGTATATCTCTGGGATATCCAGTCTGCCCATCTTCCATCACTCTGTACTATATGTCACGTATATCCAGTCTGAGCATCTCCCATCACTCTGTGTATACCTGAGGAATATCCAGTCTGCCCGTCTCCCATCACTCTGTGTATATCTCAGGGATATCCAGTCTGCCCATCTCCCATCACTCTGCGTATATCACAGGGAACTCCAGCCTGCCCACATCCCATCACTCTTGTATATCTCAGGGATATCTAGTCTTCCCGTCTCCCATCACTCTGTGTATATCTCAGGGATATGCATTCTGCCCGTCTCCCATAACTCTGTGTATACCTCAGGGATATCCAGTCTGCCCGTATCCCATCACTCTGTGTATATCTCAGGGATATCCAGTCTGCCCGACTCCCATCACTCTGTGTTCATCTCAGGGATATCCAGTCTGCCCCTCTACCATCACTCTGTGTATATCTCTGGGATATCCATTCTGCCCATCTCCCATCACTCTGTACTATATCTCACATATATCCAGTCTGAGCATCACCCATCACTCTGTGTATATCTCAGGAATATCCAGTCTGCCGGTCTCCCATCACTCTGTGTATATGTCAGGAATATCCAGCCTGCCCGTCTACCGTCATGCTGTGTATATCTCAGGAATATCCAGTCTGCCCGTCTCCCATCACTCTGTGTATATCTCAGGAATATCCAGTCTGCCCGACTCCCATCACTCTGTGTTCATCTCAGGGATGTCCAGTCTGCCCCTCTACCATCACTCTGTGTATATCTCAGGGATATCCAGTCAGGGCAGCTCAAACACTCTGTGAATATCTGAGGGATATCAAGTCTGCCCGTCTCACATCACTCTGTGTTAAACCTCAGGGATATCCAGGCTGCCCGACTCCGAACACTCTGTGTATAACTCAGGGAAATCCAGCCTTCCCACCTCCCATCACTCTTGTATATCTCAGGGATATCCAGTCTGCCCGTCTCCCATCACTCTGTGAATATCTCAGGGATATCCAGGCTGCCTGTTTCCCATAACTGTGTGTATATCTCAGGGATATCCAGACTGCCCATATCCCATCACTCTGTGGATATCACAGAAATATCCAGTCTGCCCGTCTCCCATCACTCTGTGTATATCTCAGGAATATACAGTCTGCCCGTCTCCCATCACTCAGTGCATATCTCACGGATATCCAGTCTGCCCGTCTCCCATAACTCTGTGTATACCTCAGGGATATCCAGTCTGCCCGTCTCACATCACTCTGTGTATACCTCAGGGACATCCAGTCTGCCCGTCTCCCATCACTCTATGTATATCTCAGGGTTATCCAGTCTGCCCGTCTCCCATCAGCCTGTGTATATCTCAGGGATATCCAGTTTGCCCATCTCCCATCACTCTGTGTATATATCAGGAATATCCAGTCTGCACGACTCCCATCACTCTATGTTCATCTCAGGGAAGTCCAGTCTGCCCCTCTACCATTACTCTGTGTATATCTCTGGGAGATCCAGTCTGCCCATCTCCCATCAATCTGTAATATAACTCACGTATATCCAGTCCGAGCATCTGCCATCACTCTGTGTATATCTCAGGAATATCCAGTCTGCCCGTCTCCCATCACTCTGTGTACATCTCAGGGATATCCAGTCTGCCCCTCTATCGTCACTCTGTGTATATCTCTGGGATATCCAGTATGCCCATCTCCCATTAATCTGTACTATATCTCACATATATCCAGTCTGAACATCTCCCATCACTCTGTGTATATCTCAGGTATATCCAGTCTGCCGGTCTCCCATCACTCTGTGCATATCACAGGAATACCCAGTCTGCCCGTCTCCCATAACTCTGCGTATACCTCAGGGATATCCAGTCTGCCCGTATCCCATCACTCTGTGTATATCTCAGGGATATCCAGTCTGCCCATCTCCCATCACCCTGTGTATATCTGAGGGATATCCAGTTTGCCATTCTCCTATCACTCTGTGTATATCTCAGGAATATCCAGTCTGCCCGACTCCCATCACTCCGTGTACATCTGAGGGATATCCAGTCTGCCCCTCTCCCATCACTCTGTGCATATCTCTGGGATATCCAGTCTGCCCATCTTCCATCACTCTGTACTATATCTCACGTATATCCAGTCTGTGCATCTCCCATCACTCTCTTTGTAACTGAGGAATATCCAGTCTGCCCGTCTCCCATCACTCTGTGAATATCTCGGGGATATCCAGGCAGCCTGTTTCCCATCACTGTGTGTATATCTCAGGGATATCCAGTCTGCCCGTCTCCCATCACCCTGTGGAAATCTGAGGGATATCCAGTTTGCCCATCTCCAAACACTCTGTGTATATCTCAGGAATATCCAGTCTGCCCGACTCCCATCACTCTGTGTACATCTCTGGGATATCCAGTCTGCCTGTCTCCCATAACTCTGTGTATACCTCAGGGATATCCAGTCTGCCCGTCTCCCATCACTCTGTGTATACCTCAGGGAAATCCAGTTTGCCCGTCTCCCATCACTCTATGTATATCTCAGGGATATCCAGTCTGCCCGTCTCCCATCACCCTGTGTATATCTCAGGGATATCCAGTCTGCCCCTCTCCCATCACTCTGTGTATAACTCTGGGAAATCCAGTCTGCCCATCTTCCATCACTCTGTACTATATCTCACGTATATCCAGTCTGTGCATCTCCCATCACTCTGTGTATATCTGAGGAATATCCAGTCTGCCCGTCTCCCATCACTCTGTGTATATCTCAGGGATATCCAGACTGCCCATCTCCCATCACTCTGCGTATATCACAGGGAAATCCAGCCTGCCCACCTCCCATCACTCTTGTATATCTCAGGGATATCTAGTCTTCCCATCTCCCATCACTCTGTCTATATCTCAGGAATATCCAGTCTGCCCGTCTCCCATCACTCTGTACATATCTCAGGGCTATCCAGTGTGCCCGTCTCCCATCACTCTGTGTATATCTCAGGGATATCCAATCTGCCCGTCTCCGATCACTCTTGGTATATCTCAGGAATATCCCGTCTGCCCGTCTCCCATCACTCTGTGTATATCTCAGGGATATCCAGTCAGGGCAGCTCAAACACTCTGTGTATATCTGAGGGATATCAAGTCTGCCCGTCTCACATCACTCTGTGTTAAACCTCAGGGATATCCAGGCTGCCCATCTCCGAACACTCTGTGTATAACTCAGGGAAATCTAGCCTGTCCACCTCCCATCACTCTTGTATATCTCAGGGATATCCAGTCTGGCCGTCTCCCATCAGTCTGTACATATCTCAGGGCTATCCAGTGTGCCCGTCTCCCATCACTCTGTGTATATCTCAGGGATATCCAATCTGCCCGTCTCCGATCACTCTTGGTATTTCTCAGGAATATCCCGTCTGCCCGTCTCCCATCACTCTGTGTATATGTCAGGGATATCCAGTCAGGGCAGCTCAAACACTCTGTGTATATCTGAGGGATATCAAGTCTGCCCGTCTCACATCACTCTGTGTTAAACCTCAGGGATATCCAGTCTGCCCGTCTCCCATCACTCTGTGTATACCTCAGGGACATCCAGTCTGCCCGTCTCCTATCACTCTATGTATATCTCAGGGATATCCAGTCTGCCCGTCTCCCATCAGCCTGTGTATATCTCAGGGATATCCAGTTTGCCCATCTCCCATCACTCTGTGTATATATCAGGAATATCCAGTCTGCACGACTCCCATCACTCTATGTTCATCTCAGGGAAGTCCAGTCTGCCCCTCTACCATTACTCTGTGCATATCTCTGGGAGATCCAGTCTGCCCGACTCCCATCACTCTGTGTACATCTGAGGGATATCCAGTCTGCCCGTCTCCCATCACTCTGTGTATATCACAGGAATATCCAGTCTTCCCGTCTCCCATCACTCTGTGTATATCTCAGGGATATGCAGTCTGCCTGTCTCCCATAACTCTGCGTATACCTCAGGGATATCCAGTCTGCCCGTATCCCATCACTCTGTGTATATCTCAGGGATATCCAGTCTGCCCATCTCCAATCACCCTGTGTATATCTGTGGGATATCCAGTTTCCCCATCTCCTATCATTCTGTGTATGTCTCAGGAATATCCAGTCTGCCCGACTCCCATCACTCTGTGTACATCTGAGGGATATCCAGTCTGCCCCTCTCCCATCACTCTGTGTATATCTCAGGAATATCCAGTCTGCCCGACTCCCATCACTCTGTGTTCATCTCAGGGATATCCAGTCTGCCCCTCTACCATCACTCTCTGTATATCTCTGGGATATCCAGTCTGCCCATCTTCCATCACTCTGTACTATATCTGACGTATATCCAGTCTGTGCATCTCCCATCACTCTGCGTATATCACACGGATATCCAGTCAGGGCAGCTCAAACACTCTGCGTGTATCTGAGGGATATTAAGTCTGCCCGTCTCACATCACTCTGTGTTAAACCTCAGGGATATCCAGGCTGCCCATCTCCGAACACACTGTGTATAACTCAGGGAAATCCAGCCTGCCCACCTCCCATCTCTCTTCTATATCTCAGGGATATCCAGTCTGCCCGTCTCCCATCACTCTGTGAATATCTCAGGGATATCCAGGCTGCCTGTTTCCCATCACTGTGTGTATATCTCACGGATATCCAGTCTGCCCATATCCCATCACTCTTGGTATATCTCAGGAATATCCCGTCTGCCCGTCTCCCATCACTCTGTGTATATCTCAGGGATATCCAGTCAGGGCAGCTCAAACACTCTGTGTATATCTGAGGGATATCAAGTCTGCCCGTCTCACATCACTCTGTGTTAAACCTCAGGGATATCCAGGCTGCCCATCTCCGAACACTCTGTGTATAACTCAGGGAAATCTAGCCTGCCAACCTCCCATCACTCTTGTATATCTCAGGGATATCCAGGCTGCCTGTTTCCCATCACTGTGTGTATATCTCAGGGATATCCAGTCTGCCCATATCCCATCACTCTGCGGATATCTCAGGAATATCCAGTCTGCCCGTCTCCCATCACTCTGTGTATATCTCAGGAATATACAGTCTGCCCGTCTCCCATCACTCAGTGCATATCTCAGGGATATCCAGTCTGCCCGTCTCCCATAACTCTGTGTATACCTCAGGGATATCCAGTCTGCCCGTCTCCCATCACTCTGTGTATACCTCAGGGACATCCAGTCTGCCCGTCTCCCATCACTCTATGTATATCTCAGGGATATCCAGTCTGCCCGTCTCCCATCAGCCTGTGTATATCTCAGGGATATCCAGTTTGCCCATCTCCCATCACTCTGTGTACATATCAGGAATATCCAGTCTGCACGACTCCCATCACTCTGTGTACATCTCAGGGAAGTCCAGTCTGCCCCTCTACCATTACTCTGTGCATATCTCTGGGATATCCAGTCTGCCCATCTCCCATCAATCTGTAATATATATCACATATATCCAGTCTGCCCGACTCCCTTCACTCTGTGTACATCTGAGGGATATCCAGTCTGCCCGTCTCCCATCACTCTGTGTATATCACAGGAATATCCAGTCTTCCCGTCTCCCATCACTCTGTGTATATCTCAGGGATATGCAGTCTGCCTGTCTCCCATAACTCTGCGTATACCTCAGGGATATCCAATCTGCCCGTATCCCATCACTCTGTGTATATCTCAGGGTTATCCAGTCTGCCCATCTCCCATCACCCTGTGTATATCTGAGGGATATCCAGTTTCCCCATCTCCTATCATTCTGTGTATATCTCAGGAATATCCAGTCTGCCCGACTCCCATCACTCTGTGTACATCTGAGGGATATCCAGTCTGCCCCTCTCCCATCACTCTGTGTATATCTCAGGAATATCCAGTCTGCCCGACTCCCATCACTCTGTGTTCATCTCAGGGATATCCAGTCTGCCCCTCTACCATCACTCTGTGTATATCTCTGGGATATCCAGTCTGCCCATCTCCCATCACTCTGTACTATATCTCACGTATATCCAGTCTGAGCATCACCCATCACTCTGTGTATATCTCAGGATTATCCAGTCTGCCGGTCTCCCATCACTCTGTGTATATCTCAGGAATATCCAGTCTGCCCATCTCCCATCACTCTGTGTATATCTCAGGGATATCCAGTCTGACCGTCTCCCATCACTCTGTGTATACCTCAGGGACATCCAGTCTGCCCTTCTCCCGTCATGCTGTGTATATCTCAGGAATATCCAGTTTGACCGTCTCCCACAACTCTGTGTATATCTCTGGGATATCCAGTCTGCCCGTCTCTCATCACTCTGTGTATATCACAGTGATATCCAGCCTGCCCACCTCCCATCGCTCTTGTATATCTCATGGATATCTAGTCTGCCCGTCTCCCATCACCCTGTGTATATCTCAGGGAGAAACAGTTTGCCCATCTCCCATCACTCTGTGTATATCTCAGGAACATCCAGTCTGCCCGACTCCCATCACTCTGTGTACATCTCAGGGATATCCAGTCTGCCCCTTTATCATCACCCTATGTATATCTCTGGGATATCCAGTCTGCCCAACTCCCATCACTCTGTACGATGTCTCACATATATCCAGTCTGAGCATCTTCCATCACTCTGTGTATATCTCAGGAATATCCAGTCTGCCGGTCTCCCATCACTCTGTGTATATCACAGGAATATCCAGTCTGCCTGTCTCCCATCACTCTGTGTATATCTCAGGGATATGCAGTCTGCCCGTCTCCCATAACTCTGTGTATACCTCAGGGATATCCAGTCTACCCGTATCCCATCACTCTGTGTATATCTCAGGGATATCCAGTCTGCCCATCTCCCATCACCCTGTGTATATCTGAGGGATATCCAGTTTGACCATCTCCTATCACTCTGTGTATATCTCCGGAATATCCAGTCTGCCCGACTCCCATCACTCTGTCTACATCGCAGGGATATCCAGTCTGCCCCTCTCCCATCACTCTGTGCATATCTCTGGGATATCCAGTCTGCCCAACTTCCATCACTCTGTACTATATCTCACGTATATCCAGTCTGAGCATCTCCCATCAATCTGTGTATACCTCAGGGACATCCAGTCTGCACGTCTCCCATCACTCTATGTATATCTCAGGGATATCCAGTCTGCCCGTCTCCCATCACCCTGTGTATATCTCAGGGTATACAGCTTGCCCATCTCCCATCACTCTGTGTATATCTCAGGAATATCCAGTCTGCCCGACTGACATCACTCTGTGTGCATCTGAGGGATATCCAGTCTGCCCCTCTATCATCACTCTGTGTATATCTCTGGGATATCCAGTCTGCCCATCTTCCATCACTCTGTACTATATCTCAGGTATATCCAGTCTGAGCATCTCCCATCAGTCTGTGTATATCTGAGGAATATCCAGTCTGCCGGTCTCCCATCACTCTGTGTCTATCTCAGGGATATACAGTTTGCCCATCTCCCTTCACTCTGTGTATATCTCAGAAATATCCAGTCTGCCCGACTCCCATCTCTCTGGGTACATCTCAGGGATATCCAGTCTGCCCCTCTCCCATCACTCTGTGTATATCTCTGGGATATCCAGTCTGCCCATCTTCCATCACTCTGTACTATATGTCACGTATATCCAGTCTGAGCATCTCCCATCACTCTGTGTATACCTGAGGAATATCCAGTCTGCCCGTCTCCCATCACTCTGTGTATATCTCAGGGATATCCAGTCTGCCCATCTCCCATCACTCTGCGTATATCACAGGGAACTCCAGCCTGCCCACATCCCATCACTCTTGTATATCTCAGGGATATCTAGTCTTCCCGTCTCCCATCACTCTGTGTATATCTCAGGGATATGCATTCTGCCCGTCTCCCATAACTCTGTGTATACCTCAGGGATATCCAGTCTGCCCGTATCCCATCACTCTGTGTATATCTCAGGGATATCCAGTCTGCCCGACTCCCATCACTCTGTGTTCATCTCAGGGATATCCAGTCTGCCCCTCTACCATCACTCTGTGTATATCTCTGGGATATCCATTCTGCCCATCTCCCATCACTCTGTACTATATCTCACATATATCCAGTCTGAGCATCACCCATCACTCTGTGTATATCTCAGGAATATCCAGTCTGCCGGTCTCCCATCACTCTGTGTATATGTCAGGAATATCCAGCCTGCCCGTCTACCGTCATGCTGTGTATATCTCAGGAATATCCAGTCTGCCCGTCTCCCATCACTCTGTGTATATCTCAGGAATATCCAGTCTGCCCGACTCCCATCACTCTGTGTTCATCTCAGGGATGTCCAGTCTGCCCCTCTACCATCACTCTGTGTATATCTCTGGGATATCCAGTCTGCCCATCTCCCATCAATCTGTACTATATCTCACGTATATCCAGTCTGAGCATCTCCCATCACTCTGTGTATATCTCAGGAATAACCAGTCTGCCGGTCTCCCATCACTCTGTGTATATCTGAGGAATATCCAGTCTGCCCGTCTCCCATCACTCTGTGTATATCTCAGGGATATCCAGTCCGCCCGTCTCCCATAACTCTGTGTATACCTCAGGTATATCCAGTCTGCCCATCTCACATCACTCTGTGTATACCTCAGGGACATCCAGTCTGCCCGTCTCCCATGACTCTATGTATATCTCAGGGATATCCAGTCTGCCCGTCTCCCATCAGCCTGTGTATATCTCTGGAATATGCAGTCTGCCCATCTCCCATCAATCTGTAATATATCTCACGTATATCCAGTCCGAGCATCTGCCATCACTCTGTGTATATCGCAGGAATATGCAGTCTGCCGGTCTCCCATCACTCTGTGTATATCTCAGGAATATCCAGTCTGCCCGTCTCCCATCACTCTGTGCATATCTCAGGGATATCCAGTCTGCCCCTCTATCATCACTCTGTGTATATCTCTGGGATATCCAGTCTGCCCGTCTCCCATCACCCTGTGTATATCTCAGGGATATCCAGTCTGCCCCTCTCCCATCACTCTGTGTATATCTCAGGGATATCCAGTCTGCCCATCTCCCATCACTCTGCGTATATCACAGGGAAATCCAGCCTGCCCACCTCCCATCACTCTTGTATATCTCAGGGATATCTAGTCTTCCCATCTCCCATCACTCTGTCTATATCTCAGGAATATCCAGTCTGCCCGTCTCCCATCACTCTGTACATATCTCAGGGCTATCCAGTGTGCCCGTCTCCCATCACTCTGTGTATATCTCAGGGATATCCAATCTGCCCGTCTCCGATCACTCTTGGTATATCTCAGGAATATCCCGTCTGCCCGTCTCCCATCACTCTGTGTATATCTCAGGGATATCCAGTCAGGGCAGCTCAAACACTCTGTGTATATCTGAGGGATATCAAGTCTGCCCGTCTCACATCACTCTGTGTTAAACCTCAGGGATATCCAGGCTGCCCATCTCCGAACACTCTGTGTATAACTCAGGGAAATCCAGCCTTCCCACCTCCCATCACTCTTGTATATCTCAGGGATATCCAGTCTGCCCGTCTCCCATCACTCTGTGAATATCTCAGGGATATCCATGCTGCCTGTTTCCCATAACTGTGTGTATATCTCAGGGATATCCAGACTGCCCATATCCCATCACTCTGTGGATATCTCAGAAATATCCAGTCTGCCCGTCTCCCATCACTCTGTGTATATCTCAGGATTATACAGTCTGCCCGTCTCCCATCACTCAGTGCATATCTCAGGGATATCCAGTCTGCCCGTCTCCCATAACTCTGTGTATACCTCAGGGATATCCAGTCTGCCCGTCTCACATCACTCTGTGTATACCTCAGGGACATCCTGTCTGCCCGTCTCCCATCACTCTATGTATATCTCAGGGATATCCAGTCTGCCCGTCTCCCATCAGCCTGTGTATATCTCAGGGATCTCCAGTTTGCCCATCTCCCATCACTCTGTGTATATATCAGGAATATCCAGTCTGCACGACTCCCATCACTCTATGTTCATCTCAGGGAAGTCCAGTCTGCCCCTCTACCATTACTCTGTGTATATCTCTGGGAGATCCAGTCTGCCCATCTCCCATCAATCTGTACTATAACTCACGTATATCCAGTCCGAGCATCTGCCATCACTCTGTGTATATCTCAGGAATATCCAGTCTGCCCGTCTCCCATCACTCTGTGTACATCTCAGGGATATCCAGTCTGCCCCTCTATCATCACTCTGTGTATATCTCTGGGATATCCAGTCTGCCCATCTCCCATCAATCTGTACTATATCTCACATATATCCAGTCTGAGCATCTCCCATCACTCTGTGTATATCTCAGGAATATCCAGTCTGCCGGTCTCCCATCACTCTGTGCATATCACAGGAATATCCAGTCTGCCCGTCTCCCATAACTCTGCGTATATCTCAGGGATATCCAATCTGCCCGTATCCCATCACTCTGTGTATATCTCAGGGATATCCAGTCTGCCCATCTCCCATCACCGTGTGTATATCTGAGGGATATCCAGTTTGCCATTCTCCTATCACTCTGTGTATATCTCAGGAATATCCAGTCTGCCCGACTCCCATCACTCCGTGTACATCTGAGGGATATCCAGTCTGCCCCTCTCCCATCACTCTGTGCATATCTCTGGGATATCCAGTCTGCCCATCTTCCATCACTCTGTACTATATCTCACGTATATCCAGTCTGTGCATCTCCCATCACTCTCTTTGTATCTGAGGAATATCCAGTCTGCCCGTCTCCCATCACTCTGTGAATATCTCGGGGATATCCAGGCTGCCTGTTTCCCATCACTGTGTGTATATCTCAGGGATATCCAGTCTGCCCATATCCCATCACTCTGTGGATATATCAGGAATATCCAGTGTGCCCGTCTCCCATCACTCTGTGTATATCTCAGGAATATCCAGTCTGCCCGTCTCCCATCACTCTGTGTATATCTCAGGGATATCCAGTCTGCCCGTCTCGCATAACTCTGTGTATACCTCAGGGATATCCAGTCTGCCCGTCTCCCATCACTCTGTGTATACCTCAGGGAAATCCAGTTTGCCCGTCTGCCATCACTCTATGTATATCTCAGGGATATCCAGTCTGCCGTCTCCCATCACCCTGTGTATATCTCAGGGATATCCAGTCTGCCCATCTTCCATCACTCTGTACTATATGTCACGTACATCCAGTCTGAGCATCTCCCACCACTCTGTGTATATCTGAGGAATATCCAGTCTGCCCGTCTCCCATCACTCTGTGTATATCTCAGGGATATCCAGTCTGCCCGTCTCGCATAACTCTGTGTATACCTCAGGGATATCCAGTCTGCCCGTCTCCCATCACTCTGTGTATACCTCAGGGAAATCCAGTTTGCCCGTCTCCCATCACTCTATGTATATCTCAGGGATATCCAGTCTGCCCGTCTCCCATCACTCTGTGCATATCTCAGGGATATCCAGTCTGCCCCTCTATCATCACTCTGTGTATATCTCTGGGATATCCAGTCTGCCCATCTCCCATCAATCTGTACTATATCTCACATATATCCAGTCTGCCCGACTCCCATCACTCTGTGTACATCTGAGGGATATCCAGTCTGCCCCTCTCCCATCACTCTCTGTATATGTCTGGGATATCCAGTCTGCCCGTCTCCCATCACCCTGTGTATATCTCAGGGATATCCAGTCTGCCCCTCTCCCATCACTCTGTGTATATCTCTGGGATATCCAGTCTGCCCATCTTCCATCACTCTGTACTATATCTCACGTATATCAAGTCTGTGCATCTCCCATCACTCTGTGTATATCTGAGGAATATCCAGTCTGCCCGTCTCCATCACTCTGTGTATATCTCAGGGATATCCAGTCTGCCCATCTCCCATCACTCTGCGTATATCACAGGGAAATCCAGCCTGCCCACCTCCCATCACTCTTGTATATCTCAGGGATATCTAGTCTTCCCATCTCCCATCACTCTGTCTATATCTCAGGAATATCCAGTCTGCCCGTCTCCCATCACTCTGTACATATCTCAGGGCTATCCAGTGTGCCCGTCTCCCATCACTCTGTGTATATCTCAGGGATATCCAATCTGCCCGTCTCCGATCACTCTTGGTATATCTCAGGAATATCCCGTCTGCCCGTCTCCCATCACTCTGTGTATATCTCAGGGATATCCAGTCAGGGCAGCTCAAACACTCTGTGTATATCTGAGGGATATCATGTCTGCCCGTCTCACATCACTCTGTGTTAAACCTCAGGGATATCCAGGCTGCCCATCTCCCATCACTCTGCGTATATCACAGGGAACTCCAGCCTGCCCACATCCCATCACTCTTGTATATCTCAGGGATATCTAGTCTTCCCGTCTCCCATCACTCTGTGTATATCTCAGGGATATGCATTCTGCCCGTCTCCCATAACTCTGTGTATACCTCAGGGATATCCAGTCTGCCCGTATCCCATCACTCTGTGTATATCTCAGGGATATCCAGTCTGCCCGACTCCCATCACTCTGTGTTCATCTCAGGGATATCCAGTCTGCCCCTCTACCATCACTCTGTGTATATCTCTGGGATATCCATTCTGCCCATCTCCCATCACTCTGTACTATATCTCACATATATCCAGTCTGAGCATCACCCATCACTCTGTGTATATCTCAGGAATATCCAGTCTGCCGGTCTCCCATCACTCTGTGTATATGTCAGGAATATCCAGCCTGCCCGTCTACCGTCATGCTGTGTATATCTCAGGAATATCCAGTCTGCCCGTCTCCCATCACTCTGTGTATATCTCAGGAATATCCAGTCTGCCCGACTCCCATCACTCTGTGTTCATCTCAGGGATGTCCAGTCTGCCCCTCTACCATCACTCTGTGTATATCTCTGGGATATCCAGTCTGCCCATCTCCCATCAATCTGTACTATATCTCACGTATATCCAGTCTGAGCATCTCCCATCACTCTGTGTATATCTCAGGAATAACCAGTCTGCCGGTCTCCCATCACTCTGTGTATATCTGAGGAATATCCAGTCTGCCCGTCTCCCATCACTCTGTGTATATCTCAGGGATATCCAGTCCGCCCGTCTCCCATAACTCTGTGTATACCTCAGGTATATCCAGTCTGCCCATCTCACATCACTCTGTGTATACCTCAGGGACATCCAGTCTGCCCGTCTCCCATGACTCTATGTATATCTCAGGGATATCCAGTCTGCCCGTCTCCCATCAGCCTGTGTATATCTCTGGAATATGCAGTCTGCCCATCTCCCATCAATCTGTAATATATCTCACGTATATCCAGTCCGAGCATCTGCCATCACTCTGTGTATATCGCAGGAATATGCAGTCTGCCGGTCTCCCATCACTCTGTGTATATCTCAGGAATATCCAGTCTGCCCGTCTCCCATCACTCTGTGCATATCTCAGGGATATCCAGTCTGCCCCTCTATCATCACTCTGTGTATATCTCTGGGATATCCAGTCTGCCCGTCTCCCATCACCCTGTGTATATCTCAGGGATATCCAGTCTGCCCCTCTCCCATCACTCTGTGTATATCTCAGGGATATCCAGTCTGCCCATCTCCCATCACTCTGCGTATATCACAGGGAAATCCAGCCTGCCCACCTCCCATCACTCTTGTATATCTCAGGGATATCTAGTCTTCCCATCTCCCATCACTCTGTCTATATCTCAGGAATATCCAGTCTGCCCGTCTCCCATCACTCTGTACATATCTCAGGGCTATCCAGTGTGCCCGTCTCCCATCACTCTGTGTATATCTCAGGGATATCCAATCTGCCCGTCTCCGATCACTCTTGGTATATCTCAGGAATATCCCGTCTGCCCGTCTCCCATCACTCTGTGTATATCTCAGGGATATCCAGTCAGGGCAGCTCAAACACTCTGTGTATATCTGAGGGATATCAAGTCTGCCCGTCTCACATCACTCTGTGTTAAACCTCAGGGATATCCAGGCTGCCCATCTCCGAACACTCTGTGTATAACTCAGGGAAATCCAGCCTTCCCACCTCCCATCACTCTTGTATATCTCAGGGATATCCAGTCTGCCCGTCTCCCATCACTCTGTGAATATCTCAGGGATATCCAGGCTGCCTGTTTCCCATAACTGTGTGTATATCTCAGGGATATCCAGACTGCCCATATCCCATCACTCTGTGGATATCTCAGAAATATCCAGTCTGCCCGTCTCCCATCACTCTGTGTATATCTCAGGATTATACAGTCTGCCCGTCTCCCATCACTCAGTGCATATCTCAGGGATATCCAGTCTGCCCGTCTCCCATAACTCTGTGTATACCTCAGGGATATCCAGTCTGCCCGTCTCACATCACTCTGTGTATACCTCAGGGACATCCAGTCTGCCCGTCTCCCATCACTCTATGTATATCTCAGGGATATCCAGTCTGCCCGTCTCCCATCAGCCTGTGTATATCTCAGGGATCTCCAGTTTGCCCATCTCCCATCACTCTGTGTATATATCAGGAATATCCAGTCTGCACGACTCCCATCACTCTATGTTCATCTCAGGGAAGTCCAGTCTGCCCCTCTACCATTACTCTGTGTATATCTCTGGGAGATCCAGTCTGCCCATCTCCCATCAATCTGTACTATAACTCACGTATATCCAGTCCGAGCATCTGCCATCACTCTGTGTATATCTCAGGAATATCCAGTCTGCCCGTCTCCCATCACTCTGTGTACATCTCAGGGATATCCAGTCTGCCCCTCTATCATCACTCTGTGTATATCTCTGGGATATCCAGTCTGCCCATCTCCCATCAATCTGTACTATATCTCACATATATCCAGTCTGAGCATCTCCCATCACTCTGTGTATATCTCAGGAATATCCAGTCTGCCGGTCTCCCATCACTCTGTGCATATCACAGGAATATCCAGTCTGCCCGTCTCCCATAACTCTGCGTATATCTCAGGGATATCCAATCTGCCCGTATCCCATCACTCTGTGTATATCTCAGGGATATCCAGTCTGCCCATCTCCCATCACCGTGTGTATATCTGAGGGATATCCAGTTTGCCATTCTCCTATCACTCTGTGTATATCTCAGGAATATCCAGTCTGCCCGACTCCCATCACTCCGTGTACATCTGAGGGATATCCAGTCTGCCCCTCTCCCATCACTCTGTGCATATCTCTGGGATATCCAGTCTGCCCATCTTCCATCACTCTGTACTATATCTCACGTATATCCAGTCTGTGCATCTCCCATCACTCTCTTTGTATCTGAGGAATATCCAGTCTGCCCGTCTCCCATCACTCTGTGAATATCTCGGGGATATCCAGGCTGCCTGTTTCCCATCACTGTGTGTATATCTCAGGGATATCCAGTCTGCCCATATCCCATCACTCTGTGGATATATCAGGAATATCCAGTGTGCCCGTCTCCCATCACTCTGTGTATATCTCAGGAATATCCAGTCTGCCCGTCTCCCATCACTCTGTGTATATCTCAGGGATATCCAGTCTGCCCGTCTCGCATAACTCTGTGTATACCTCAGGGATATCCAGTCTGCCCGTCTCCCATCACTCTGTGTATACCTCAGGGAAATCCAGTTTGCCCGTCTCCCATCACTCTATGTATATCTCAGGGATATCCAGTCTGCCCGTCTCCCATCACCCTGTGTATATCTCAGGGATATCCAGTCTGCCCATCTTCCATCACTCTGTACTATATGTCACGTACATCCAGTCTGAGCATCTCCCACCACTCTGTGTATATCTGAGGAATATCCAGTCTGCCCGTCTCCCATCACTCTGTGTATATCTCAGGGATATCCAGTCTGCCCGTCTCGCATAACTCTGTGTATACCTCAGGGATATCCAGTCTGCCCGTCTCCCATCACTCTGTGTATACCTCAGGGAAATCCAGTTTGCCCGTCTCCCATCACTCTATGTATATCTCAGGGATATCCAGTCTGCCCGTCTCCCATCACTCTGTGCATATCTCAGGGATATCCAGTCTGCCCCTCTATCATCACTCTGTGTATATCTCTGGGATATCCAGTCTGCCCATCTCCCATCAATCTGTACTATATCTCACATATATCCAGTGTGCCCGACTCCCATCACTCTGTGTACATCTGAGGGATATCCAGTCTGCCCCTCTCCCATCACTCTCTGTATATGTCTGGGATATCCAGTCTGCCCGTCTCCCATCACCCTGTGTATATCTCAGGGATATCCAGTCTGCCCCTCTCCCATCACTCTGTGTATATCTCTGGGATATCCAGTCTGCCCATCTTCCATCACTCTGTACTATATCTCACGTATATCAAGTCTGTGCATCTCCCATCACTCTGTGTATATCTGAGGAATATCCAGTCTGCCCGTCTCCCATCACTCTGTGTATATCTCAGGGATATCCAGTCTGCCCATCTCCCATCACTCTGCGTATATCACAGGGAAATCCAGCCTGCCCACCTCCCATCACTCTTGTATATCTCAGGGATATCTAGTCTTCCCATCTCCCATCACTCTGTCTATATCTCAGGAATATCCAGTCTGCCCGTCTCCCATCACTCTGTACATATCTCAGGGCTATCCAGTGTGCCCGTCTCCCATCACTCTGTGTATATCTCAGGGATATCCAATCTGCCCGTCTCCGATCACTCTTGGTATATCTCAGGAATATCCCGTCTGCCCGTCTCCCATCACTCTGTGTATATCTCAGGGATATCCAGTCAGGGCAGCTCAAACACTCTGTGTATATCTGAGGGATATCATGTCTGCCCGTCTCACATCACTCTGTGTTAAACCTCAGGGATATCCAGGCTGCCCATCTCCGAACACTCTGTGTATAACTCAGGGAAATCCAGCCTTCCCACCTCCCATCACTCTTGTATATCTCAGGGATATCCAGTCTGCCCGTCTCCCATCACTCTGTGAATATCTCAGGGATATCCAGGCTGCCTGTTTCCCATAACTGTGTGTATATCTCAGGGATATCCAGACTGCCCATATCCCATCACTCTGTGGATATCTCAGAAATATCCAGTCTGCCCGTCTCCCATCACTCTGTGTATATCTCAGGAATATACAGTCTGCCCGTCTCCCATCACTCAGTGCATATCTCAGGGATATCCAGTCTGCCCGTCTCCCATAACTCTGTGTATACCTCAGGGATATCCAGTCTGCCCGTCTCACATCACTCTGTGTATACCTCAGGGACATCCAGTCTGCCCGTCTCCCATCACTCTATGTATATCTCAGGGATATCCAGTCTGCCCGTCTCCCATCAGCCTGTGTATATCTCAGGGATGTCCAGTTTGCCCATCTCCCATCACTCTGTGTATATATCAGGAATATCCAGTCTGCACGACTCCCATCACTCTATGTTCATCTCAGGGAAGTCCAGTCTGCCCCTCTACCATTACTCTGTGTATATCTCTGGGAGATCCAGTCTGCCCATCTCCCATCAATCTGTAATATAACTCACGTATATCCAGTCCGAGCATCTGCCATCACTCTGTGTATATCTCAGGAAAATCCAGTCTGCCCGTCTCCCATCACTCTGTGTACATCTCAGGGATATCCAGTCTGCCCCTCTATCATCACTCTGTGTATATCTCTGGGATATCCAGTCTGCCCATCTCCCATCAATCTGTACTATATCTCACATATATCCAGTCTGAACATCTCCCATCACTCTGTGTATATCTCAGGAATATCCAGTCTGCCGGTCTCCCGTCACTCTGTGCATATCACAGGAATATCCAGTCTGCCCGTCTCCCATAACTCTGCGTATATCTCAGGGATATCCAGTCTGCCCGTATCCCATCACTCTGTGTATATCTCAGGGATATCCAGTCTGCCCATCTCCCATCACCCTGTGTATATCTGAGGGATATCCAGTTTGCCATTCTCCTATCACTCTGTGTATATCTCAGGAATATCCAGTCTGCCCGACTCCCATCACTCCGTGTACATCTGAGGGATATCCAGTCTGCCCCTCTCCCATCACTCTGTGCATATCTCTGGGATATCCAGTCTGCCCATCTTCCATCACTCTGTACTATATCTCACGTATATCCAGTCTGTGCATCTCCCATCACTCTCTTTGTATCTGAGGAATATCCAGTCTGCCCGTCTCCCATCACTCTGTGAATATCTCGGGGATATCCAGGCTGCCTGTTTCCCATCACTGTGTGTATATCTCAGGGATATCCAGTCTGCCCATATCCCATCACTCTGTGGATATATCAGGAATATCCAGTCTGCCCGTCTCCCATCACTCTGTGTATATCTCAGGAATATCCAGTCTGCCCGTCTCCCATCACTCTGTGTATATCTCAGGGATATCCAGTCTGCCCGTCTCGCATAACTCTGTGTATACCTCAGGGATATCCAGTCTACCCGTCTCCCATCACTCTGTGTATACCTCAGGGAAATCCAGTTTGCCCGTCTCCCATCACTCTATGTATATCTCAGGGATATCCAGTCTGCCCGTCTCCCATCACCCTGTGTATATCTCAGGGATATCCAGTCTGCCCATCTTCCATCACTCTGTACTATATGTCACGTACATCCAGTCTGAGCATCTCCCACCACTCTGTGTATATCTGAGGAATATCCAGTCTGCCCGTCTCCCATCACTCTGTGTATATCTCAGGGATATCCAGTCTGCCCATCTCCCATCACTCTGCGTATATCACAGGGAAATCCAGCCTGCCCACCTCCCATCACTCTTGTATATCTCAGGGATATCTAGTCTTCCCGTCTCCCATCACTCTGTGCACATCTCAGGGATATCCAGTCTGCCCCTCTATCATCACTCTGTGTATATCTCTGGGATATCCAGTCTGCCCATCTCCCATCAATCTGTACTATATCTCACATATATCCAGTCTGCCCGACTCCCATCACTCTGTGTACATCTGAGGGATATCCAGTCTGCCCCTCTCCCATCACTCTCTGTATATGTCTGGGATATCCAGTCTGCCCGTCTCCCATCACCCTGTGTATATCTCAGGGATATCCAGTCTGCCCCTCTCCCATCACTCTGTGTATATCTCTGGGATATCCAGTCTGCCCATCTTCCATCACTCTGTACTATATCTCACGTATATCAAGTCTGTGCATCTCCCATCACTCTGTGTATATCTGAGGAATATCCAGTCTGCCCGTCTCCCATCACTCTGTGTATATCTCAGGGATATCCAGTCTGCCCATCTCCCATCACTCTGCGTATATCACAGGGAAATCCAGCCTGCCCACCTCCCATCACTCTTGTATATCTCAGGGATATCTAGTCTTCCCATCTGCCATCACTCTGTCTATATCTCAGGAATATCCAGTCTGCCCGTCTCCCATCACTCTGTACATATCTCAGGGCTATCCAGTGTGCCCGTCTCCCATCACTCTGTGTATATCTCAGGGATATCCAATCTGCCCGTCTCCGATCATTCTTGGTATATCTCAGGAATATCCCGTCTGCCCGTCTCCCATCACTCTGTGTATATCTCAGGGATATCCAGTCAGGGCAGCTCAAACACTCTGTGAATATCTGAGGGATATCAAGTCTGCCCGTCTCACATCACTCTGTGTTAAACCTCAGGGATATCCAGGCTGCCCGACTCCGAACACTCTGTGTATAACTCAGGGAAATCCAGCCTTCCCACCTCCCATCACTCTTGTATATCTCAGGGATATCCAGTCTGCCCGTCTCCCATCACTCTGTGAATATCTCAGGGATATCCAGGCTGCCTGTTTCCCATAACTGTGTGTATATCTCAGGGATATCCAGACTGCCCATATCCCATCACTCTGTGGATATCACAGAAATATCCAGTCTGCCCGTCTCCCATCACTCTGTGTATATCTCAGGAATATACAGTCTGCCCGTCTCCCATCACTCAGTGCATATCTCACGGATATCCAGTCTGCCCGTCTCCCATAACTCTGTGTATACCTCAGGGATATCCAGTCTGCCCGTCTCACATCACTCTGTGTATACCTCAGGGACATCCAGTCTGCCCGTCTCCCATCACTCTATGTATATCTCAGGGTTATCCAGTCTGCCCGTCTCCCATCAGCCTGTGTATATCTCAGGGATATCCAGTTTGCCCATCTCCCATCACTCTGTGTATATATCAGGAATATCCAGTCTGCACGACTCCCATCACTCTATGTTCATCTCAGGGAAGTCCAGTCTGCCCCTCTACCATTACTCTGTGTATATCTCTGGGAGATCCAGTCTGCCCATCTCCCATCAATCTGTAATATAACTCACGTATATCCAGTCCGAGCATCTGCCATCACTCTGTGTATATCTCAGGAATATCCAGTCTGCCCGTCTCCCATCACTCTGTGTACATCTCAGGGATATCCAGTCTGCCCCTCTATCGTCACTCTGTGTATATCTCTGGGATATCCAGTATGCCCATCTCCCATCAATCTGTACTATATCTCACATATATCCAGTCTGAACATCTCCCATCACTCTGTGTATATCTCAGGTATATCCAGTCTGCCGGTCTCCCATCACTCTGTGCATATCACAGGAATACCCAGTCTGCCCGTCTCCCATAACTCTGCGTATACCTCAGGGATATCCAGTCTGCCCGTATCCCATCACTCTGTGTATATCTCAGGGATATCCAGTCTGCCCATCTCCCATCACCCTGTGTATATCTGAGGGATATCCAGTTTGCCATTCTCCTATCACTCTGTGTATATCTCAGGAATATCCAGTCTGCCCGACTCCCATCACTCCGTGTACATCTGAGGGATATCCAGTCTGCCCCTCTCCCATCACTCTGTGCATATCTCTGGGATATCCAGTCTGCCCATCTTCCATCACTCTGTACTATATCTCACGTATATCCAGTCTGTGCATCTCCCATCACTCTCTTTGTAACTGAGGAATATCCAGTCTGCCCGTCTCCCATCACTCTGTGAATATCTCGGGGATATCCAGGCAGCCTGTTTCCCATCACTGTGTGTATATCTCAGGGATATCCAGTCTGCCCGTCTCCCATCACCCTGTGGAAATCTGAGGGATATCCAGTTTGCCCATCTCCAAACACTCTGTGTATATCTCAGGAATATCCAGTCTGCCCGACTCCCATCACTCTGTGTACATCTCTGGGATATCCAGTCTGCCTGTCTCCCATAACTCTGTGTATACCTCAGGGATATCCAGTCTGCCCGTCTCCCATCACTCTGTGTATACCTCAGGGAAATCCAGTTTGCCCGTCTCCCATCACTCTATGTATATCTCAGGGATATCCAGTCTGCCCGTCTCCCATCACCCTGTGTATATCTCAGGGATATCCAGTCTGCCCCTCTCCCATCACTCTGTGTATAACTCTGGGAAATCCAGTCTGCCCATCTTCCATCACTCTGTACTATATCTCACGTATATCCAGTCTGTGCATCTCCCATCACTCTGTGTATATCTGAGGAATATCCAGTCTGCCCGTCTCCCATCACTCTGTGTATATCTCAGGGATATCCAGACTGCCCATCTCCCATCACTCTGCGTATATCACAGGGAAATCCAGCCTGCCCATCTCCGAACACTCTGTGTATAACTCAGGGAAATCTAGCCTGTCCACCTCCCATCACTCTTGTATATCTCAGGGATATCCAGTCTGGCCGTCTCCCATCACTCTGTACATATCTCAGGGCTATCCAGTGTGCCCGTCTCCCATCACTCTGTGTATATCTCAGGGATATCCAATCTGCCCGTCTCCGATCACTCTTGGTATTTCTCAGGAATATCCCGTCTGCCCGTCTCCCATCACTCTGTGTATATGTCAGGGATATCCAGTCAGGGCAGCTCAAACACTCTGTGTATATCTGAGGGATATCAAGTCTGCCCGTCTCACATCACTCTGTGTTAAACCTCAGGGATATCCAGTCTGCCCGTCTCCCATCACTCTGTGTATACCTCAGGGACATCCAGTCTGCCCGTCTCCTATCACTCTATGTATATCTCAGGGATATCCAGTCTGCCCGTCTCCCATCAGCCTGTGTATATCTCAGGGATATCCAGTTTGCCCATCTCCCATCACTCTGTGTATATATCAGGAATATCCAGTCTGCACGACTCCCATCACTCTATGTTCATCTCAGGGAAGTCCAGTCTGCCCCTCTACCATTACTCTGTGCATATCTCTGGGAGATCCAGTCTGCCCGACTCCCATCACTCTGTGTACATCTGAGGGATATCCAGTCTGCCCGTCTCCCATCACTCTGTGTATATCACAGGAATATCCAGTCTTCCCGTCTCCCATCACTCTGTGTATATCTCAGGGATATGCAGTCTGCCTGTCTCCCATAACTCTGCGTATACCTCAGGGATATCCAGTCTGCCCGTATCCCATCACTCTGTGTATATCTCAGGGATATCCAGTCTGCCCATCTCCAATCACCCTGTGTATATCTGTGGGATATCCAGTTTCCCCATCTCCTATCATTCTGTGTATGTCTCAGGAATATCCAGTCTGCCCGACTCCCATCACTCTGTGTACATCTGAGGGATATCCAGTCTGCCCCTCTCCCATCACTCTGTGTATATCTCAGGAATATCCAGTCTGCCCGACTCCCATCACTCTGTGTTCATCTCAGGGATATCCAGTCTGCCCCTCTACCATCACTCTCTGTATATCTCTGGGATATCCAGTCTGCCCATCTTCCATCACTCTGTACTATATCTGACGTATATCCAGTCTGTGCATCTCCCATCACTCTGCGTATATCACACGGATATCCAGTCAGGGCAGCTCAAACACTCTGCGTGTATCTGAGGGATATTAAGTCTGCCCGTCTCACATCACTCTGTGTTAAACCTCAGGGATATCCAGGCTGCCCATCTCCGAACACACTGTGTATAACTCAGGGAAATCCAGCCTGCCCACCTCCCATCTCTCTTCTATATCTCAGGGATATCCAGTCTGCCCGTCTCCCATCACTCTGTGAATATCTCAGGGATATCCAGGCTGCCTGTTTCCCATCACTGTGTGTATATCTCACGGATATCCAGTCTGCCCATATCCCATCACTCTTGGTATATCTCAGGAATATCCCGTCTGCCCGTCTCCCATCACTCTGTGTATATCTCAGGGATATCCAGTCAGGGCAGCTCAAACACTCTGTGTATATCTGAGGGATATCAAGTCTGCCCGTCTCACATCACTCTGTGTTAAACCTCAGGGATATCCAGGCTGCCCATCTCCGAACACTCTGTGTATAACTCAGGGAAATCTAGCCTGCCAACCTCCCATCACTCTTGTATATCTCAGGGATATCCAGGCTGCCTGTTTCCCATCACTGTGTGTATATCTCAGGGATATCCAGTCTGCCCATATCCCATCACTCTGCGGATATCTCAGGAATATCCAGTCTGCCCGTCTCCCATCACTCTGTGTATATCTCAGGAATATACAGTCTGCCCGTCTCCCATCACTCAGTGCATATCTCAGGGATATCCAGTCTGCCCGTCTCCCATAACTCTGTGTATACCTCAGGGATATCCAGTCTGCCCGTCTCCCATCACTCTGTGTATACCTCAGGGACATCCAGTCTGCCCGTCTCCCATCACTCTATGTATATCTCAGGGATATCCAGTCTGCCCGTCTCCCATCAGCCTGTGTATATCTCAGGGATATCCAGTTTGCCCATCTCCCATCACTCTGTGTACATATCAGGAATATCCAGTCTGCACGACTCCCATCACTCTATGTTCATCTCAGGGAAGTCCAGTCTGCCCCTCTACCATTACTCTGTGCATATCTCTGGGAGATCCAGTCTGCCCATCTCCCATCAATCTGTAATATATCTCACGTATATCCAGTCCGAGCATCTGCCATCACTCTGTGTATATCTCAGGAATATCCAGTCTGCCCGTCTCTCATCACTCTGTGTACATCTCAGGGATATCCAGTCTGCCCCTCTATCATCACTCTGAGTATATCTCTGGGATATCCAGTCTGCCCATCTCCCATCAATCTGTAATATATATCACATATATCCAGTCTGCCCGACTCCCTTCACTCTGTGTACATCTGAGGGATATCCAGTCTGCCCGTCTCCCATCACTCTGTGTATATCACAGGAATATCCAGTCTTCCCGTCTCCCATCACTCTGTGTATATCTCAGGGATATGCAGTCTGCCTGTCTCCCATAACTCTGCGTATACCTCAGGGATATCCAATCTGCCCGTATCCCATCACTCTGTGTATATCTCAGGGTTATCCAGTCTGCCCATCTCCCATCACCCTGTGTATATCTGAGGGATATCCAGTTTCCCCATCTCCTATCATTCTGTGTATATCTCAGGAATATCCAGTCTGCCCGACTCCCATCACTCTGTGTACATCTGAGGGATATCCAGTCTGCCCCTCTCCCATCACTCTGTGTATATCTCAGGAATATCCAGTCTGCCCGACTCCCATCACTCTGTGTTCATCTCAGGGATATTCAGTCTGCCCCTCTACCATCACTCTCTGTATATCTCTGGGATATCCAGTCTGCCCATCTTCCATCACTCTGTACTATATCTGACGTATATCCAGTCTGTGCATCTCCCATCACTCTTCGTATATCACAGGGATATCCAGTCAGGGCAGCTTAAACACTCTGCGTGTATCTGAGGGATATTAAGTCTTCCCGTCTCACATCACTCTGTGTTAAACCTCAGGGATATCCAGGCTGCCCATCTCCGAACACACTGTGTATAACTCAGGGAAATCCAGCCTGCCCACCTCCCATCACTCTTGTATATCTCAGGGATATCCAGTCTGCCCGTCTCCCATCACTCTGTGAATATCTCAGGGATATCCAGGCTGCCTGTTTCCCATCACTGTGTGTATATCTCAGGGATATCCAGTCTGCCCATATCCCATCACTCTGTGGATATCTCAGGAATATCCAGTCTGCCCGTCTCCCATCACTCTGTGTATATCTCAGGAATATCCAGTCTGCCCGTCACCCATCACTCTGTGTATATCTCAGGGATATCCAGTCTGCCCGTCTCCCATAACTCTGTGTATACCTCAGGGATATCCAGTCTGCCCGTCTCCCATCACTCTGTGTATACCTCAGGGACATCCAGTCTGCCCGTCTCCCATCACTCTATGTATATCTCAGGGATATCCAGTCTGCCCGTCTCCCATCACCCTGTGTATATCTCAGGGATATCCAGTTTGCCCATCTCCCATCACTCTGTGTATATCTCAGGAATATCCAGTCTGCCCGACTCCCATCACTCTGTGTTCATCTCAGGGATGTCCAGTCTGCTCCTCTACCGTCACTCTGTGTATATCTCTGGGATATCCAGTCTGCCCATCTCCCATCAATCTGTACTATATCTCACGTATATCCAGTCCGAGCATCTCCCATCACTCTGTGTATATCTCAGGAATATCCAGTCTGCCGGTCTCCCATCACTCTGTGTATATCTCAGGAATATCCAGTGTATATCTCAGGGATATCCAGTCTGCCCGTCTCCCATCACTCTTAGTATATGTCAGGGATATCCAGTCAGCCCATCTCCCATCACTCTGTGTATATCTCAGGGATATCCAGTTTGCCCGTCTCCCATCACTCTGTGTATATCTCAGAGATATACAGTCAGCCTATCCCCCATCACTCTGCGTATATCTCAGGGATATCCAGTGTGCCCTTCTCCCATCACTCTGCGTATATCTCTGGGATATCCAGTCTGCCCGTCTCCCATCACTCTGTGTACATCTCAGGGATATCCAGTCTGAGCATCTCACATCGCTCTGTGTGTATCTCAGGGATATCCAGTCTGCCCGTCTCTCATCACGCTGTGTATATCACAGGGAAATCCAGCCTGCCCACCTCCCATCACTCTTGTATATCTCAGGGATATCTAGTCTGCCCGTCTCCCATCACTCTGTCTATATCTCAGGAATAGCCAGACTGCCCGTCCCCCATCACTCCGTGTATATCTCAGTGATATCCAGTCTGCCCGTCTCTCATCACTCTTAGTATATGTCAGGGATAACCAGTCAGCAAATCTCCCATCACTCTGTGTATAACTCAGGGACATCCAGTCTGCCGTTCTCCCATCACTCTGTGTATGTCTCAGGGATATCCAGTCTGCCCGTCCCCCATCACTCTGTGTATACCTCAGGGATATACAGTCTGGGCATCTCCCATCACTCTGTGTATATCTCAGGGATATCCAGTCTGCGCATCTCCCATCACTCTATACTATATCTCAGGGAAATCCAGACTGCCCACCTCCCATCATTCTTGTATACCTCAGGGATATCTAGTCTGCCCGTCTCCCATCACTCAGTGTATACCTCAGGGACAACCAGTCTGCCCTTCCCCCATCACTCTGTGTATATCTCAGGGATATCCAGTCTGCCCGTCTCCCGTCACTCTGTGTACGTCTCAGGGACATCCAGTCTGCCCGTCCCCCATCACTCTGTGTTAAATCTCAGGAATATCCAGGCTGCCCGTCTCCCATCACTCTGTGTACATCTCAGGAATATACGGTCTGCCCTTCTCCCATCACTCTGTGTATATCTCAGGGATATCTAGTCCGCCCGTCTCCCATCACCCTGTGTATATCACAGGAAATTCCAGTCTGCCCATCTCGCATCGCTCTGTGTATATCTCAGGAATATCCAGTCTGCCTCTCTCCCATCACTCTGTGTATATCTCAGGAATATCCCGTCTGCCTCTCTCCCATCACTCTGTGTATATCTCAGGAATATACATTCAGCCAGTCTCCCATCACTCTGTGTATACCTCAGGGATATCCAGTTTGCCCATCTCCCATCACTCTGTGTATATCTCAGGGATATCCAGTCTGCCCGTCTCCCTTCACACTGTGTATATCTCAGGAATATCCAGGCTGCCCATCTCGCATCGCTCTGTGTATATCTCAGGAATATCCAGTCTGCCCGTCTCGCATCACTCTGTGTATATCTCAGGAATATCCAGTCTGCCCGTCTCCCATCACACTGTGTATACCTCAGGGACATCCAGTCTGCGAATGTCCCATCACTCTGTGTATATCTCAGGGATATCCAGTCTGGGCATCTCCCATCACTCTGTGTATATCTCAGGATATCTAGGCTGCCTGTGTCCCATTACTCTGTGTATATATGAGGGATATCCAGTCTACCCATCTCCCATCACTCTGTGTTAAATCTCTGGGATATCCAGTCTGCCTGTCTCCCATCACTCTGTGTATACCTCAGGGACATCCAGTCTGCCATCTCCCATCACTCTGTGCATATCTGAGGGATATCCAGTCTGCCCATCTCACATCACTCTGTGTATATCTCAGGGATATCCAGTCTGGACATCTCCCATCACTCTGTGTATATCTCAGGAATATCCAGTCTGCCTTTCTCCCATCAGTCTGTGTATATCTCAGGATATCTAGGCTGCCTGTGTCCCATTACACTGTGTATATCTCAGGGATATCCAGTCTACCCATCTCCCATCACTCTGTGTTAAATCTCTGGGATATCCAGTCTGCCTGTCTCCCATCACTCTGTGTATACCTCAGGGACATCCAGTCTGCCATCTCCCATCACTCTGTGCATATCTGAGGGATATCCAGTCTGCCCATCTCACATCACTCTGTGTATATCTCAGGGATATCCAGTCTGCCCAGCTCCCATCACTCTGTGTATTTCTCAGGAATATCCAGTCTGCCCGTCTCCCATCACTCTGTGTATATTTTTGGGATAACCAGGCTGCTCGTCTCCCATCACTCTGTGTAAACCTCAGGGACATCCAGTCTGCTCATTTCCCATCACTCTGTGTATATCCCAGGGATATCCAGTCTGCCCGTCTCCCATCAGTCGGTGTATATCTCAGGGATATCCATTCTGCCCGTCTCCCATCACTCTGCGTATATGTCAGGAATATCCAGTCTGCCCGTTTCCCATCAATCTGTGTATACTCAGGGATATCCAGTGTGCCCGTCTCCCATCACTCTGTGTATAACTCAGGGAAATAAAGCCTGCCCACCTCACATCCCTCTTTTATATCTCAGGGATATCTAGTCTGCCCGTCTCCCATTACTCTGTGCATATCTCAGGGATATCCAGTCTGCCCGTCTCCCATCACTCTGTGTTAAATCTCTGGGATATCCATTCTGCCCGTCTCCCATCACTCTGCGTATATGTCAGGAATATCCAGTCTGCCCGTTTCCCATCAATCTGTGTATACTCAGGGATATCCAGTGTGCCCGTCTGCCATCACTATGTGTATACCTCAGGGATATGCAGTCTGCCCGTCTCCCATCACTCTGTGTATATCTCAGGGATATCCAGTCTGCCCATCTCCCATCACTCTGTGTATATCTCAGGAATATCCAGTCTGCCCGTCTCCCATCACTCTGTGTATATCTCAGGGATATCGAGTCTGAGCATCTGCCATCACTCCGTGTATATCTCAGGGATATCCAGTCTGCCCGTCTCCCATCACTCTGTGTATATCTCAGAGATATACACTCAGCCCATCCCCCATCACTCTGCGTATATCTCAGGGATATCCAGTGTGCCCTTCTCCCATCAGTCTGCGTATATCTCAGGGATATCCAGTCTGCCCGTCTCCCATCACTCTGTGTACATCTCAGGGATATCCAGTCTGAGCATCTCACATCGCTCTGTGTGTATCTCAGGGATATCCAGTCTGCCCGTCTCTCATCAATCTGTGTATATCACAGAGAAATCCAGCCTGCCCACCTCCCATCACTCTTGTATATCTCAGGGATATCTAGTCTGCCCGTCTCCCATCACTCTGTCTATATCTCAGGAATAGCCAGACTGCCCGTCCCCCATCACTCCGTGTATATCTCAGTGATATCCAGTCTGCCCGTCTCCCATCACTCTTAGTATATCTCAGGGATATCCAGTCAGCCCATCTCCCATCACTCTGTGTATATCTCAGAGATATACACTCAGCCCATCCCCCATCACTCTGCGTATATCTCAGGGATATCCAGTGTGCCCTTCTCCCATCACTCTGCGTATATCTCAGGGATATCCAGTCTGCCCGTCTCCCATCACTCTGTGTACATCTCAGGGATATCCAGTCTGAGCATCTCACATCGCTCTGTGTGTATCTCAGGGATATCCAGTCTGCCCGTCTCTCATCAATCTGTGTATATCACAGAGAAATCCAGCCTGCCCACCTCCCATCACTCTTGTATATCTCAGGGATATCTAGTCTGCCCGTCTCCCATCACTCTGTCTATATCTCAGGAATAGCCAGACTGCCCGTCCCCCATCACTCCGTGTATATCTCAGTGATATCCAGTCTGCCCGTCTCCCATCACTCTTAGTATATCTCAGGGATATCCAGTCAGCCCATCTCCCATCACTCTGTGTATATCTCAGGGATATCCAGTGTGCCCTTCTCCCATCACTCTGTGTATATCTCAGGGATATCCAGTTTGCCCGTCTCCCAGCACTCTGTGCATATCTCAGAGATATACAGTCAGCCCATCTCCCATCACTCTGCGTATATCTCAGGGATATCCAGTGTGCCCTTCTAACATCACTCTGTGTATATCTCAGGGATATCCAGTCTGTCCGTCTCCCATCACTCCGTGTAAATCTCAGGAATATCCAGTCTGCCTGTCTCCCATCACTCTGTGCATACCTCAGGGACATCCAGACTGCCCATCTGCCATCGCTCTGTGTATATCTCAGGAATATACATTCTGACAGTCTCCCATCAGTCTGTGTATACCTCAGGGATATCCAGTTTGCCCATCTCCCATCACTCTGTGTATATCTCAGGGACATCCAGTCTGCCCGTCTCCCATCACTCTTTGTTACATCCCAGGAATATCCAGTCTGCCCGTCTCCCATCACTCTGTGTATATCTCAGGAATATCCAGTCTGCCCGTCTCCCATCACTTTGTGTATATCTCAGGGATATCCAGGCTGTCCGTCACCCATCACTCTGTGTATACCTCAGGGGCAACCAGTCTGCCCTTCTCCCATCACTCGGTGTATATCTCAGGAATATCCAGTCTGCCCGTCTCGCATCACTCTGTGTCTATCTCAGGAATATCCAGTCTGCCCGTCTCCCATCACACTGTGTATACCTCAGAGACATGCAGTCTGCGAATCTCCCATCACTCTGTGTATATCTCAGGGATATCCAGTCTGGGCATCTTCCATCACTCTGTGAATATCTCAGGAATTTCCAGTCTGCCTTTCTCCCATCAGTCTGTGTATATCTCAGGATATCTAGGCTGCCTGTGTCCCATTACACTGTGTATATCTCAGGGATATCCAGTCTGCCCATCTCACATCACTCTGTGTATATCTCAGGGATATCCAGTCTGGACATCTCCCATCACTCTGTGTATATCTCAGGAATATCCAGTCTGCCTTTCTCCCATCAGTCTGTGCATATCGCAGGGATATCCAGTCTGCACCTCACCCATCACTCTGTGTATATCTCGGGGATATCCAGTCTGCCCATCTCCCATCATTCTCAGCTATATCTCAGGTATATCGAGTCTGAGCATCTCCAATCACTCTGTGTATATCTCAGGGATATCCAGTCTGCCCAGCTCCCATCACTCTGTGTATATCTCAGGAATATCCAGTCTGCCCGTCTCCCATCACTCTGTGTATATTTCTGGGATATCCAGGCTGCTCGTCTCCCATCACTCTGTGTAAACCTCAGGGCATCCAGTCTGCTCATCTCCCATCACTGTGTATATCCCAGGGATATCCAGTCTGCCCGTCTCCCATCACTCTGCATATATGTCAGGAGTATCCAGTCTGCCCGTCTCCCATCACTCTGTGTATATCTCAGGGATATCCAGTTTGCCCGTCTCCCATCACTCTGTACTATATCTCAGGGATATCTAGTCTAACCGTCTCCCATGACTGTGTTAAATCTCTGGGATATCCAGGCTGCCCGTCTCCCATCACTCTGTTTATAACTCAGGGAAATCCAGCCTGCCCACCTCCCATCACCCTTGTATATCTCAGGGATATCCAGGCTGCCTGTCTCCCATCTCGCTGTGTATATCTCAGGGATATCCAGTCTGCCCGTCTCCCATCACTCTGTGTATATCTCAGGGATATCCAGTTTGCCCGTCTCCCATCACTCTGTACTATATCTCAGGGATATCTAGTCTAACCGTCTCCCATGACTGTGTTAAATCTCTGGGATATCCAGGCTGCCCGTCTCCCATCACTCTGTTTATAACTCAGGGAAATCCAGCCTGCCCACCTCCCATCACCCTTGTATATCTCAGGGATATCCAGGCTGCCTGTCTCCCATCTCGCTGTGTATATCTCAGGGATATCCAGTATGCCCATCTCCTATCACTCTGTGTATAACTCAGGGACATACAGTCTGCCGTTCTCCATTACTCTGTGTATGTCTCAGGGATATCCAGTCTGCCCGTCCCCCATCACTCTGTGTATATCTCAGGGATATACAGTCTGGGCATTTCCCATCAATCTGTGTATGTCTCAGGGATATCCAGTCTGCCCGTCCCCCATCACTCTGTGTATATCTCAGGGATATACAGTCTGGGCATTTCCCATCACTCTGTGTATATCTCAGGGATATCCAGTCTGCCCATCTCCCATCACTCTGTGAAGATCTCAGGGATATCCAGTCTGGGCATCTCCCATCACTCTGTGTATATCTCAGGAATATCCAGTCTGCCCGTCTCCCATCACTTTGTGTATATCTCAGGGATATCCAGGCTGCCCGTCTCCCATCACTCTGTGTATACCTCAGGGGCAACCAGTCTACCCTTCTCCCATCACTCGGTGTATATCTCAGGAATATCCAGTCTGCCCGTCTCGCATCACTCTGTGTATATCTCAGGAATATCCAGTCTGCCCGTCTCCCATCACACTGTGTATACCTCAGAGAAATCCAGTCTGCGAATCTCCCATCACTCTGTGTATATCTCAGGGATATCCAGTCTGGGCATCTTCCATCACTCTGTGTATATCTCAGGAATTTCCAGTCTGCCTTTCTCCCATCAGTCTGTGTATATCTCAGGATATCTAGGCTGCCTGTGTCCCATTACACTGTGTATATCTCTGGGATATCCAGTCTGCCTGTCTCCCATCACTCTGTGTATACCTCAGGGACATCCAGTCTGCCATCTCCCATCACTCTGTGCATATCTGAGGGATATCCAGTCTGCCCATCTCACATCACTCTGTGTATATCTCAGGGATATCCAGTCTGGACATCTCCCATCACTCTGTGTATATCTCAGGAATATCCAGTCTGCCTTTCTCCCATCAGTCTGTGTATATCGCAGGGATATCCAGTCTGCACCTCACCCATCACTCTGTGTATATCTCGGGGATATCCAGTCTGCCCATCTCCCATCATTCTCTACTATATCTCAGGTATATAGAGTCTGAGCATCTCCAATCACTCTGTGTATATCTCAGGGATATCCAGTCTGCCCGTCTCCCATCACTCTGCGTATATCTCAGGAATATCCAGTCTGCCCGTCTCCCATCACTCTGTGTATATTTCTGGGATATCCAGGCTGCTCGTCTCCCATCACTCTGTGTAAACCTCAGGGACATCCAGTCCGCTCATCTCCCATCACTGTGTATATCCCAGGGATATCCAGTCTGCCCGTCTCCCATCACTCTGTGCATATCTCAGGGATATCCAGACTGCCCGTCTCCCATCACTCTGTGTATAACTCAGGGAAATAAAGCCTGCCCACCTCACATCACTCTTTTATATCTCAGGGATATCTAGTCTGCCCGTCTCCCATTACTCTGTGCATATCTCAGGGATATCCAGTCTGCCTGTCTCCCATCACTCTGTGTTAAATCTCTGGGATATCCATTCTACCCGTCTCCCATCACTCTGCATATATGTCAGGAATATCCAGTCTGCCCGTTTCCCATCAATCTGTGTATACTCAGGGAAATCCAGTGTGCCCGTCTCCCATCACTCTGTGTATATCTCAGGGATATCCAGTCTGCCCGTCTCCCATCACTCTGTGTATATCTCAGGGATATCCAGTGTGCCCTTCTCCCATCACTCTGTGTATATCTCAGGGATATCCAGTTTGCCCGTCTCCCAGCACTCTGTGCATATCTCAGGGATATCCAGTCTGTACGTCTCCCATCACTCCGTGTATATCTCAGGAATATCCAGTCTGCCTGTCTCCCATCACTCTGTGTATACCTCAGGGACATCCAGACTGCCCATCAGCCATCACTCTGTGTATATCTCAGGAATATCCAGTCTGCCCGTCTACCATCACTCTGTACTATATCTCAGGGATATCTGGTCTAACCGTCTCCCATCACTGTGTTAAATCTCAGGGATATCCAGGCTGCCCGTCTCCCATCACTCTGTTTATAACTCAGGGAAATCCAGCCTGCCCACCTCCCATCACCCTTGTATATCTCAGGGATATCCAGGCTGCCTGTCTCCCATCTCGCTGTGTATATCTCAGGGATATCCAGTCTGCCCATCTCCTATCACTCTGTGTATAACTCAGGGACATCCAGTCTGCCGTTCTCCATTACTCTGTGTATGTCTCAGGGATATCCAGTCTGCCCGTCCCCCATCACTCTGTGTATATCTCAGGGATATACAGTCTGGGCATTTCCCATTACTCTGTGTATGTCTCAGGGATATCCAGTCTGCCCGTCCCCCATCACTCTGTGTATATCTCAGGGATATACAGTCTGGGCATTTCCCATCACTCTGTGTATATCTCAGGGATATCTAGTCTGTACGTCTCCCATCACTCTGTGTATATCTCAGGAATATCCAGTCTGCCCGTCTACCATCACTCTGTACTATATCTCAGGGATATCTGGTCTAACCGTCTCCCATCACTGTGTTAAATCTCAGGGATATCCAGGCTGCCCGTCTCCCATCACTCTGTTTATAACTCAGGGAAATCCAGCCTGCCCACCTCCCATCACCCTTGTATATCTCAGGGATATCCAGGCTGCCTGTCTCCCATCTCGCTGTGTATATCTCAGGGATATCCCGTCTGCCCATCTCCTATCACTCTGTGTATAACTCAGGGACATCCAGTCTGCCGTTCTCCATTACTCTGTGTATGTCTCAGGGATATCCAGTCTGCCCGTCCCCCATCACTCTGTGTATATCTCAGGGATATACAGTCTGGGCATTTCCCATTACTCTGTGTATGTCTCAGGGATATCCAGTCTGCCCGTCCCCCATCACTCTGTGTATATCTCAGGGATATCCAGTCTGCCCATCTCCCATCACTCTTTGAAGATCTCAGGGATATCCAGTCTGGGCATCTCCCATCACTCTGTGTATATCTGAGGGATATCCAGTCTGCCCATCTCACATCAATCTGTGTTTAATCTCAGGGATATCCAGTCTGCCCGTCTCCCATCACTCTGTGTATATCTCAGGGATATCCAGTGTGCCCTTCTCCCATCACTCTGTGTATATCTCAGGGATATCCAGTTTGCCCGTCTCCCAGCACTCTGTGCATATCTCAGAGATATACAGTCAGCCCATCTCCCATCACTCTGCGTACATCTCAGGAATATACGGTCTGCCCTTCTCCCATCACTCTGTGTATATACCAGGGATATCCAGTCCGCCCGTCTCCCATCACTCTGTGTATATCACAGGAAAATCCAGTCTGCCCATCTCGCATCGCTCTGTGTATATCTCAGGAATATCCAGTCTGCCCATCTCGCATCGCTCGGTGTATATCTCAGGAATGTCCAGTCTGCCCGTCTCGCATCACTCTGTGTATATCTCAGGAATATCCAGTCTGCCCGTCTCCCATCACACTGTGTATACCTCAGAGACATCCAGTCTGCGAATCTCCCATCACTCTGTGTATATCTCAGGAATTTCCAGTCTGCCTTTCTCCCATCAGTCTTTGTATATCTCAGGATATCTAGGCTGCCTGTGTCCCATTACACTGTGTATATCTCAGGGATATCCAGTCTACCCATCTCCCATCACTCTGTGTTAAATCTCTGGGATATCCAGTCTGCCTGTCTCCCATCACTCTGTGTATACCTCAGGGACATCCAGTCTGCCATCTCCCATCACTCTGTGCATATCTGAGGGATATCCAGTCTGCCCATCTCACATCACTCTGTGTATATCTCAGGGATATCCAGTCTGGACATCTCCCATCACTCTGTGTATATCTCAGGAATATCCAGTCTGCCTTTCTCCCATCAGTCTGTGTATATCGCAGGGATATCCAGTCTGCACCTCACCCATCACTCTGTGTATATCTCGGGGATATCCAGTCTGCTCATCTCCCATCATTCTCTACTATATCTCAGGTATATCGAGTCTGAGCATCTCCAATCACTCTGTGTATATCTCAGGGATATCCAGTCTGCCTGTCTCCCATCACTCTGTGTATACCTCAGGGACATCCAGTCTGCCATCTCCCATCAATCTGTGCATATCTGAGGGATATCCAGTCTGCCCATCTCACATCACTCTGTGTATATCTCAGGGATATCCAGTCTGGACATCTCCCATCACTCTGTGTATATCTCAGGAATATCCAGTCTGCCTTTCTCCCATCAGTCTGTGTATATCGCAGGGATATCCAGTCTGCACCTCACCCATCACTCTGTGTATATCTCGGGGATATCCAGTCTGCTCATCTCCCATCATTCTCTACTATATCTCAGGTACATCGAGTCTGAGCATCTCCAATCACTCTGTGTATATCTCAGGGATATCCAGTCTGCCCAGCTCCCATCACTCTGTGTATATCTCAGGGATATCCAGACTGCCCGTCTCCCATCACTCTGTGTATAAATCAGGGAAATAAAGCCTGCCCACCTCACATCACTCTTTTATATCTCAGGGATATCTAGTCTGCCCGTCTCCCATTACTCTGTGCATATCTCAGGGATATCCAGTCTGCCTGTCTCCCATCACTCTGTGTTAAATCTCTGGGATATCCATTCTGCCCGTCTCACATCACTCTGCATATATGTCAGGAATATCCAGTCTGCCCGTTTCCCATCAATCTGTGTATACTCAGGGAAATCCAGTGTGCCCGTCTCCCATCACTCTGTGTATGTCTCAGGGATATCCAGTCTGCCCGTCTCCCATCACTCTGTGTATATCTCAGGGATATCCAGTCTGCCCATCTCTCATCACTCTGTGTATATCTCAGGAATATCCAGTCTGCCCGTCTCCCATCACTCTGTGTATATCTCAGGGATATCAAGTCTGAGCATCTGCCATCACTCCGTGTATATCTCAGGGATATCCAGTCTGCCCGTCTCCCATCACTCTGTGTATATGTCAGGGATATCCAGTCAGCCCATCTCCCATCACTCTGTGTATATCTCAGGGATATCCAGTCTGCCCATCTCCTATCACTCTGTGTATAACTCAGGGACATCCAGTCTGCCGTTCTCCATTACTCTGTGTATGTCTCAGGGATATCCAGTCTGCCCGTCCCCCATCACTCTGTGTATATCTCAGGGATATACAGTCTGGGCATTTCCCATCACTCTGTGTATGTCTCAGGTATATCCAGTCTGCCCGTCCCCCATCACTCTGTGTATATCTCAGGGATATACAGTCTGGGCATTTCCCATCACTCTGTGTATATCTCAGGGATATCCAGTCTGCCCATCTCCCATCACTCTTTGAAGATCTCAGGGATATCCAGTCTGGGCATCTCCCATCACTCTGTGTATATCTCAGGAATATCCAGTCTGCCCGTCTCCCATCACTTTGTGTATATCTCAGGGATATCAAGTCTGCCCAGCTCCCATCACTCTGTGTATATCTCAGGAATATCCAGTCTGCCCGTCTCCCATCACTCTGTGTATATTTCTGGGATATCCAGGCTGCTCGTCTCCCATCACTCTGTGTAAACCTCAGGGACATCCAGTCTGCTCATCTCCCATCACTGTGTATATCCCAGGGATATCCAGTCTGCCCGTCTCCCATCACTCTGTGCATATCTCAGGGATATCCAGACTGCCCGTCTCCCTTCACTCTGTGTATAACTCAGGGAAATAAAGCCTGCCCACCTCACTTCACTCTTTTATATCTCAGGGATATCTAGTCTGCCCGTCTCCCATTACTCTGTGCATATCTCAGGGATATCCAGTGTGCCCTTCTCCCATCACTCCGTGTATATCTCAGGAATATCCAGTCTGCCTGTCTCCCATCACTCTGTGTATACCTCAGGGACATCCAGACTGCCCATCAGCCATCACTCTGTGTATATCTCAGGAATATCCAGTCTGCCCGTCTCCCATCACTCTGTACTATATCTCAGGGATATCTGGTCTAACCGTCTCCCATCACTGTGTTAAATCTCTGGGATATCCAGGCTGCCCGTCTCCCATCACTCTGTTTATAACTCAGGGAAATCCAGCCTGCCCACCTCCCATCACCCTTGTATATCTCAGGGATATCCAGGCTGCCAGTCTCCCATCTCGCTGTGTATATCTCGGGGATATCCAGTCTGCCCATCTCCTATCACTCTGTGTATAACTCAGGGACATCCAGTCTGCCGTTCTCCATTACTCTGTGTATGTCTCAGGGATATCCAGTCTGCCCGTCCCCCATCACTCTGTGTATATCTCAGGGATATACAGTCTGGGCATTTCCCATCACTCTGTGTATGTCTCAGGGATATCCAGTCTGCCCGTCCCCCATCACTCTGTGTATATCTCAGGGATATACAGTCTGGGCATTTCCCATCACTCTGTGTATATCTCAGGGATATCCAGTCTGCCCATCTCCAATCACTCTTTGAAGATCTCAGGGATATCCAGTCTGGGCATCTCCCATCACTCTGTGTATATCTGAGGGATATCCAGTCTGCCCATCTCACATCAATCTGTGTTTAATCTCAGGGATATCCAGGCTGCCCGTCTCCCATCACTTTCTGTATAACTCAGGGAAATCCAGCCTGCCCACCTCCCATCACTCTTGTATATCTCAGGGATATCCAGTCTGCCCGTTTCCCGTCACTCTGTGTACGTCTCAGGGACATCCAGTCTGCCCGTCTCCCATCACTCTGTGTACATCTCAGGAATATACGGTCTGCCCTTCTCCCATCACTCTGTGTATATCTCAGGGATATCCAGTCCGCCCGTCTCCCATCACTCTGTGTATATCACAGGAAAATCCAGTCTGCCCATCTCGCATCGCTCTGTGTATATCTCAGGAATATCCAGTCTGCCTCTCTCCCATCACTCTGTGTATACCTCAGGGACATCCAGTTTGCCCATCTCCCATCACTCTGTGTATATCTCAGGGATATCCAGTCTGGACATCTCCCATCACTCTGTGTATATCTCAGGAATATCCAGTCTGCCTTTCTCCCATCAGTCTGTGTATATCGCAGGGATATCCAGTCTGCACCTCACCCATCACTCTGTGTATATCTCGGGGATATCCAGTCTGCTCATCTCCCATCATTCTCTACTATATCTCAGGTATATCGAGTCTGAGCATCTCCAATCACTCTGTGTATATCTCAGGGATATCCAGTCTGCCCAGCTCCCATCACTCTGTGTATATCTCAGGAATATCCAGTCTGCCCGTCTCCCATCACTCTGTGTATATTTCTGGGATATCCAGGCTGCTCGTCTCCCATCACTCTGTGTAAACCTCAGGGACATCCAGTCTGCTCATCTCCCATCACTCTGTGTATATCCCAGGGATATCCAGTCTGCCCGTCTCCCATCACTCTGTGCATATCTCAGGGATATCCAGACTGCCCGTCTCCCATCACTCTGTGTATAACTCAGGGAAATAAAGCCTGCCCACCTCACATCACTCTTTTATATCTCAGGGATATCTAGTCTGCCCGTCTCCCATTACTCTGTGCATATCTCAGGGATATCCAGTCTGCCTGTCTCCCATCACTCTGTGTTAAATCTCTGGGATATCCATTCTGCCCGTCTCCCATCACTCTGCATATATGTCAGGAATATCCAGTCTGCCCGTTTCCCATCAATCTGTGTATACTCAGGGAAATCCAGTGTGCCCGTCTCCCATCACTCTGTGTATATCTCAGGGATATCCAGTCTGCCCGTCTCCCATCACTCTGTGTATATCTCAGGGATATCCAGTCTGCCCATCTCTCATCACTCTGTGTATATCTCAGGAATATCCAGTCTGCCCGTCTCCCATCACTCTGTGTATATCTCAGGGATATCAAGTCTGAGCATCTGCCATCACTCCGTGTATATCTCAGGGATATCTAGTCTGCCCGTCTCTCATCACTCTGTGTATATCTCAGGAATATCCAGTCTGCCCGTCTCCCATCACTCTGTGTATATCTCAGGGATATCAAGTCTGAGCATCTGCCATCACTCCGTGTATATCTCAGGGATATCCAGTCTGCCCGTTTCTCATCACTCTGTGTATATGTCAGGGATATCCAGTCAGCCCATCTCCCATCACTCTGTGTATATCTCAGGGATATCCAGTTTGCCCGTCTCCCATCACTCTGTGTATATCTCAGAGATATACAGTCAGCCCATCTCCCATCACTCTGCGTATATCTCAGGGATATTCAGTGTGCCCTTCTCCCATCACTCTGCGTATATCTCAGGGATATCCAGTCTGCCCGTCTCCCATCACTCTGTGTACATCTCAGGGATATCCAGTCTGAGCATCTCACATCGCTCTGTGTGTATCTCAGGGATATCCAGTCTGCCAATCTCTCATCAGTCTGTGTATATCACAGGGAAATCCAGCCTGCCCATCTCCCATCACTCTTGTATATCTCAGGGATATCTAGTCTGCCCGTCTCCCATCACTCTGTCTATATCTCAGGAATAGCCAGACTGCCCGTCCCCCATCACTCTGTGTATATCTCAGGGATATCCAGTCTGCCCGTCTCCCATCACTCTATACTATATGTCAGGGATAACCTGTCTGCCTGTCTCCCATCACTCTGTGTATACCTCAAGGATATCTTGTCTGAGCATCCCCCATCACTCTGTATATCTCAGGGATATCTAATCTGCCGGTCGCCCATCACTCTGTGTATATCTCAGGGATATCCACTCTGCCCGTCTCCCATCACTCTGTGTATATCTCAGGTATATCCAGTCTGCTCGTCTCCCATCACTCTGTGTAAATCTCAGGGATATCCAGTCTGCCCGTCTCCCATCACTCTGTGTTAAATCTCAGGGACAACCAGTCTGCCCATCTCCCATCACTCTGTGTATATCTCAGGGATATCCAATCTGCCCGTCTCCATCACTCTATACTATATCTCAGGGATATCCAGTCTGCCTGTCTCCCATCACTGTGTATATCTCATGAATATCCAGTCTGCCCGTCTCCCATCACTCTGTGTATATCTCAGGGATATCCAGTCCGCCCATCTCCCATCACTCTGTACTATATCTCAGGAATATCCAGTCTGCCCGTCTCCAATCATTCTGTGTATATCTCAGGGATATCCAATCTGCCCGTCGCCCATCACTCTATACTATATCTCAGTGATATCCAGTCTGCCGTCTCCCATCACTCTGTGTATATCTCAGGGATATCCAGTCTGCCCATCTCCCATCACTCTGTGTATATCTCATGAATATCCAGTCTGCCCGTCTCCCATCACTCTGTATATATCTCAGGGATATTCAGTCTGCCCATCTCCCATCACTCTGTACTATATCTCAGGAATATCCAGTCTGCCCGTCTCCAGTCACTCTGTGTATATCTCAGGGATATCCAATCTGCCCGTCTCCCATCACTCTATACTATATCTCAGTGATATCCAGTCTGCCGGTCTCCCATCACTCTGTGTATATCTCAGGAATATCCAGTCTGCCCGTCTCCCATCCCTCTGTGTATATCTCAGGAATATCCAGTCTGCCCGTCTCCCATCCCTCTGTGTTTATCTCAGGAATATCCAGTCTGCCCGTCTCCCATCATTCTGTGTATATCTCAGGGATATTCAGTCTGCCCATCTCCCATCACTCTGTGTATACCTCAGGGATATCCAGTCTGGGCATCTCCCTTTCTTTTTCAATCTTTTTATTAATTTCAAAATATAGAAACAAAACATAGCAAGAATACAGATAATATGAGATGTATTGTTACATTTAAAAAAAGAGTAATTGCAAAACCAAATAGTGGAAATTACCAAAACTCCCATACATGTAGAACTGATCATGGATAATATAAAGCAAAAAAAAAAGGAAAAAGACAAAAAAAAAAAGAAAAAAAAGCCAATCCCAAAAGAAAAAAAAACTAAACTAAACTAAAAGTCTTGGGCAAAACTAACTACTTAAAAATGGAAAAGAAGAAAACCTCAGTGTCGACGCCTCCACTCCCCTCCAACAACAGTTCAGAGAAATAAAACCAGTTTGGAAATGATCAAATTACATCAAATGAAAATGCTGAATAAATGGCCTCCAAATTTTTTCAAACTTAATAGAAGGGTCATAACTGCACTTCTAATTTTCTCCAAATTCAGACACAGCATAGTTTGTGAAAACCAATGAAATACTGTAGGAGGGTTGATCTCTTTCCAATTCAACAAGATGGACCTTTTAGCTATTAAGTAAGAAATGCAATCATCCTTCGTGACGAAGAGGTTAAATTATTTGAGTCTATCATTGGTAATCCAAAGATAGCAGTAATTGGATGAGGTTGTAAGTCTAGATTTAGGACCGTTGAATTAATATCAAAAATATCTTTCCAATATTTCTCCAACAAGGGACATGACCAAAACATGTGAGTTAAAGGAGCAATCTCAGACTGGCATCTGTCACATATTGGATTAATATAAGAGTAATAACGAGATAGTTTATCTTTGGACATATGAGCCCTGTGAACTATTTTAAACTGTATCAACCTATGCTTAGCACATACAGAGGATGAATTCACCAATTGAAGAATTTTTTCCCATTTTTCAGTCGGTATATTAATCTCAAGTTCTCTTTCCCAGTCAGCTTTAATTTTATTAGAGGCATCAGGACATAGATTCATAATTATATATAATTGCTATTACACCTTTCTGAGAGAGATTTAAGTCTAAGATTTTTTCCATAGTGTCCATTGGATATGGGTGTGGAAAATTAGGAGAGACCGTAATTAAAAAGTTTCTAATCTGTAAATATCTAAAAAAGTGAGATCTGGGTAAGTTATATTTATTAGAAAGTTGATCAAAAGACATAAAACAGTTATCCAAAAATTAATCGCGAAAAGATATTATACCTTTGGTTTTCCAATCAAAGTAAGCTTGATCCATCATGGAAGGTTGAAAAAGAAAATTTGATATATTGGGACTTGCTAGAATGAATTGATTAAACCCAAAAAATCTTCGGAATTGAAACCATATACGTAAAGTATGTTTAACTATTGGGTTATTCATTTGTTTATATGATTTAAAAGAAGTAAAAGGAAGTAAAGTTCCTAAAACCGAACCCAAGGAAAACCCTTGTAATGAATTAGATTCAAGATTTACCCAATGAGGGTTTAAAGATGCGTCCAAATCTTGTAGCCAAAACTTTAAATATCGAATATTAATTGCCCAATAATAGAATCTAAAATTTGGGAGGGCAAGTCCCCCCTCCTTCTTGGATTTCTGTAAATATCTTTTACCTAACCTAGGATTTTTATTCTGCCAAATATATGAGGAAATTTTTGAATCCACGTTATCAAAAAAAGATTTTGGGATGAAAATTGGAACCGATTGAAATATATACAAAAATTTAGGCAAAATGATCATCTTAATAGCGTTAATCCAACCAATCAAAGACAAAGAGCTTGGGGACCATTTGGTAAATAAAAGTTTAATCTGATCAATTAAAGGTAAAAAATTAGCTTTAAATAAATCTTTATATTTTTTGGTAATTGTTATCCCTAAGTATATAAATGAATCAGTAACCAATTTAAATGGTAAACGTCCATAAATAGGTACATGCTTATCCAGTCTGCCCGTCTCCTATCACTCTGTGTATATCTCAGGGATATCCAGTCTGCCCGTCTCCCATCACTCTGTGTATATCTCAGGGATATCGAGGCTGCCCGTCTCCCATCACTCTGTGTATATCTCAGGGATATCCAGTCTGCCCATCTCCCATCACTCTGTGTATACCTCAGGGACATCCAGTCTGCTCATCTCCCATCACTCTGTGTATATCTCAGGAATATCCAGTCTGCCCGTGTCCCATCACTCTGAGTATATCTCAGGAATATCCAGTCTGTCCGTCTCCCATCACTCTGTGTATATCTCAGGGATATCCAGTCTGCACATCTCCCATCACTCTGTACTATATCTCAGGTATATCCAGTCTGAGCACCTCCCATCATTCTGTGTATATCTCAGGGATATCTAGTCCGCCCGTCTCCATTATCCTATACTATATCTCAGGGATAACCAGTCTGCCCGTCTCCCATCACTCTGTGTATATCTCAGGAATATCCAGTCTGAGCATCTCCATCACTCTATGAGTATCTCAGGGATATCCAGTCTGCCCATCTCCCATAACTCTGTACTATATCTCAGGGATAACCAGTCTTCCGGTCTCCCATCACTCTGTGTATATCTCAGGGATATCCAGTCTGCCCGTCTCCCATCACTCTGTGTATAACTCAGGGAAATCAAGCCTGCCCACCTCCCATCACTCTTCTATATCTCAGGGATATCTAGTCTGCCCGTCTCCCATCACTCTGTGTATATCTCAGGGATATCCAGTCTGCCCGTCTCCCATCACTCTGTGTATATCTCAGGGATATCCAGTCTGCCCGTCTCTCATCACTCTGTGTATACCTCAGGGATATCCAGTCTGCCCGTCTCCCATCACTCTGTGTATATCTCAGGGATATCCAGGCTGCCCGTCTCCCATCACTCTGTACTATATCTCAGGAATATCCAGTCTGCCCGTCTCCCATCACTCTGTGTATATCTCAGGGATATCCAGGCTGCCCGTCTCCCATCACTCTGTACTATATCTCAGGAATATCCAGTCTGCCCATCTCCCATCACTCTGTGTGTATCTCAGGGATATCCAGTCTGCCCGTCTCCCATCATTCTGTGTATATCTCAGGGATATCCAGTCTGCCCATCTCCCATCACTCTGTGTATATCTCAGGGATATCCAGGCTGCCGTCACTCTGGAAGGCTCTCATCACTCTGTATTACATCTCTGCTGCCATCACTCTGCACGACTGTCTTGTGCCATTTGTTATCAGCTACCTGCTGTCTGAATCTGTGCAAGTAATCTTCATATTGAAAAAGATCAAACTAACCCTTAACCCCCAGTGCCTTCAGTCGTACATCACTGGCAGCCTTGAAGAAAGATTGTACATCTCACCAGACAGTCTCTTAAATTGTATTTTCTTCTCAGGCTATTTCTTGGGATCTGGGGCAGCAGATACAAAATACTGGAGGAAGTCTTATCACTTGTCACCTTGTACTTCTCCCTCCCCTCTCCCCACCTTACTCTGACTTCTCCTTTGTGCTGCTTTGGATTTGCAGCATCTGCAGAATTTCTCACCTTGGAATCTGGGGCTTGTATCCTCTCTGAGATAGTTGGTGCTGAAGTGAGGGATCAGGCTAGTGAAGGAATCGCAGTCTCTGTCTCAGCTGGAGTGGGTGGTGCAGACAGGGTGCTGGGTGTGTGCTTTAAGATATTGCACACTCCTTCTACTGTTTGTGATGACCCCTGCGTGTTTCTGTCAGAGATATTTCAAGCACTCAGCTCCTTCCCTTGTGTTTTGTCCTCAATTTAAGTGATCAAGGGGTTTCAAATCCATTAGCTGGTAATGCTGTTACATGTGTTTTTCATCTGACCTTGAGAAGGTCTTTGGAGTATTGAAAAGTCTATTGTGCACATCCTTCATGTTGTCTGTGGCTCAGCAGTGTGAACCGTGAGCAGCTTCAAACTCCTGAGAATGCACACAGCCTCTCATGGTCCCCTTACACAGCTTCCACAATCAGGATAGTTCACCGATGTCTCTTTTTGAAGAGGCTGAAAATTGCTTGGCTGTGCTCATCAATAGTCATAGTCATAGTCATACTTTATTGATCCTGAGGGAAATTGGGTTTCGTTACAGTTGCACAAAGAATAGAGTATAAAATATAGCAATATAAAATCATAAATAATTAAATAATAATATGTAAATTATGCCAGGAAATAAGTCCAGGACCACCCAATTGGCTCAGGGTGCCTGACCCTCCAAGGGAGCAGTTGTAGAGTTTTGATGGCCACAGGCAGGAATGACGTCCTATGACGCTCAGTGTTGCATCTCGGTGGAATGAGTCTCTGGCTGAATGTACTCCTGTGCCCACCCAGTACATTATGTAGTGGATGGGAGACATTGTCCAAGATGGCATGCAACTTAGACAGCATCCTTTCAGCATCATTTGACAGCATCATTTTCAGACACCACCATCAGAGAGCCCAGTTCCATCCGCACAATATCACTGGCCTTACGAATGAGTTTGTTGATTCTGTTGGTGTCTGCTACCCTCAGCCTGCTGCCCCAGCACACAACAGCAAACATGATAGCACTGGCCACCACAGACTCGTAGAACATCCTTAGCACCATCCGGCAGATGTTAATATTCACATCCTTCTCCAGATGAGCGTCCTAACAAGTGACATCACTGCGTGGCATGGAAATTACACTGATGTGGACAGGAAAACTCTGTAATGGGTAGTTAAAACTGGCACCCGTATACCCACCATCAAAGACATATATACAGATAGGTGCTGGAAAAGCACCAGCAACATCATAAAGGATCCCACCCAGTCTGCTCATGGACTGTTTGTCTCACTCCCATCAGGGAGGAGGCTCCATAGCATCCACGCCAGGACCACCAGACTCAAAATCAGTTCTCCAAGCTGTAAGGCTGATCAGCATCTCCACTGCTAACCCACCCCTCCACACCCCCAACCACTACACTTTACCATTTATTGTCAACACACATCAAAGTTGCTGGTGAACGCAGCAGGCATCTGGGGAAGATGCTCTTCCTAGCATCTCTAGGAAGAGGTACAGTCGACGTTTCAGGCCGAGACCCTTCTTCAGGACTAACTGAAGGAAGAGTGAGTAAGGGATTTGAAAGTTGGAGGGGGAGGGGGAGATCCAAAATGATAGGAGAAGACAGGAGGGGGAGGGATGGAGCCAAGAGCTGGACAGGTGATAGGCAAAAGGGGATACGAGAGGATCATGGGACAGGAGGTCCGGGAAGAAGGACAAGGAGGAGGGGGGGACCCAGAGGATGGGCAAGAGGTATATTCAGAGGGACAGAGGGAGAAAAAGGAGAATGAGAGAAAGAATGTGTGCATAAAAATAAGTAACAGATGGAGTACGAGGGGGAGGTGGGGCCTTAGCAGAAGTTAGAGAAGTCGATGTTCATGCCATCAGGTTGGAGGCTACCCAGACGGAATATAAGGTGTTGTTCCTCCAACTTGAGTGTGGCTTCATCTTTACAGTAGAGGAGGCCGTGGATAGACATGTCAGAATGGGAATGGGATGTGGAATTAAAATGTGTGGCCACTGGGAGATCCTGCTTTCTCTGGCGGACAGAGCGTAGATGTTCAGCAAAGCGGTCTCCCAGTCTGCGTCGGGTCTCGCCAATATATAAAAGGCCACGTTGGGAGCACCGGACGCAGTATATCACCCCAGTCGACTCACAGGTGAAGTGTTGCCTCACCTGGAAGGACTGTTTGGGGCCCTGAATGGTGGTAAGGGAGGAAGTGTAAGGGCATGTGTAGCACTTGTTCCACTTACACGGATAAGTGCCAGGAGGGAGATCAGTGGGGAGGGATGGGGGGGACGAATGGACAAGGGAGTTGCGTAGGGAGCGATCCCTGCGGAATGCAGGGGGGGGGCAGGGAAAGATGTGCTTAGTGGTGGGATCCCATTGGAGGTGGCGGAAGTTACGGAGAATAATATGTTGGACCCGGAGGCTGGTGGGGTGGTAGGTGAGGACCAGGGGAACCCTATTCCTAGTGGGGTGGTGGGAGGATGGAGTGAGAGCAGATGTACGTGAAATGGGGGAGATGCGTTTAAGAGCAGAGTTGATAGTGGAGGAAGGGAAGCCCCTTTCTTTAAAAAAGGAAGACATCTCCCTCGTCCTAGAATGAAAAGCCTCATCCTGAGAGCAGATGCGGCGGAGACAGAGGAATTGCGAGAAGGGGATAGCGTTTTTGCAAGAGACAGGGTGAGAAGAGCAATAGTCCAGATAGCTGTGAGAGTCAGTAGGCTTATAGTAGACATCAGTGGATAAGCTGTCTCCAGAGACAGAGACAGAAAGATCTAGAAAGGGAAGGGAGGTGTCGGAAATGGACCAGGTAAACTTGAAGGCAGGGTGAAAGTTGGAGGCAAAGTTAATAAAGTCAACGAGTTCTGCATGCGTGCAGGAAGCAGCGCCAATGCAGTTGTCGATGTAGCGAAGGAAAAGTGGGGGACAGATACCAGAATAGACATGGAACATAGATTGTTCCACAAACCCAACAAAAAGGCAGTCATAGCTAGGACCCATACGGGTGCCCATAGCTACACCTTTAGTTTGGAGGAAGTGGGAGGAGCCAAAGGAGAAATTATTAAGAGTAAGGACTAATTCCGCTAGACGGAGCAGAGTGGTGGTAGAGGGGAACTGATTAGGTCTGGAATCCAAAAAGAAGCGTAGAGCTTTGAGACTTTCCTGATTGGGGATAGAAGTATATAAGGACTGGACATCCAACCTTCCTGATGGGGAATGCACACATTCTTTCTCTCACTCTTCTTTTTCTCCCTCTGTCCCTCTGAATATACCTCTTGCCCATCCTCTGGGTTCCCCCCCCTTGTCTTTCTTCCCGGACCTCCTGTCCCATGATCCTCCCGTATCCCCTTTTGCCTATCACCTGTCCAGCTCTTGGCTCCATCCCTCCCCCTCCTGTCTTCTCCTATCATTTTGGATCTCCCCCTCCCCCTCCAACTTTCAAATCCCTTACTCACTCTTCCTTCAGTTAGTCCTGATGAAGGGCCTCGGCCTGAAACGTCGACTGCACCTCTTCCTACAGATGCTGCCTGGCCTGCTGTGTTCACCAGCAACTTTGATGTGTGTTGCTTGAATTTCCAGCATCTGCAGAATTCCTGTTGTTTACCATTTATTGTCAGTCGCCTTTAAGCAGAGACTCACCTAGGCCTTGTGTCACCTTATTAATCCATGTACAGTAGATAGGTTATCTTATACATTTATATTTACTATACTTCTTTATTATTTTGCTCTTTAGAGTCATAGTCATAAAAAATGACTTTTAAGAGAGTCTTTTAAGAGACGTTTAGATAGGTACATGGAGCTTAGAAAAATAGAGGGCTATGGGGAGGTCTAGTAATTTCTAAGGTAGGGACATGTTTGGCACAACTTTGTGGGCCGAAGGGCCTGTATTGTGCTGCAGGTTTTCTATGTTTCTATGTTTCTAAAATTTGGCACCGAAACAGTCCATGCCAAATCATCTAAACTGCTTACTCCCTTTGAGCTGTACCGAGAACATAGTTCTCCAAACCCCTCCCATCCTTGTACCTAGCCAAACTTCTCTTAAGCATTGAAATTGAGCTTGCATCTACCACTTGCTGTGGTTGCTCATTCCCCACTCTCACCGCCCTCTGAGTGAAGAAATTTCCCCTCATATTCCTTGTGTTTTGTTTTTGTGCTGCATCGGATCTGGAGTAACAATTATTTTGCTCTCCTTTGCACTTGTGTCCTGGAAATGACATTAAACAATCTTGGATCTTGAATCTTGGAAGTGTTTTGCCCTGTAAGAGCTGGGTATAGAGTGCCAGATTCAGCAGTGGAGAGCTCTGCGTGATCCAAGCCCCAGCCAGGGATATGTCTCCAGTACATGACACTCGTACTGCTTTGTCTCTCCATTTGGATTTGGAGGATTTAGCAGATAGGTAGCCATGACAGATTTATGAACTATCTCAAGCATAAATGGAAACACCTGGCTCTCTGGTGCGTAGCAGTGCTGTCCTCAGAATTGCAGTCCTTAACATAGAACATAGAACATTATAGCACACTACAGGCCCTTCAGCCCACCATGTTGTGCTGACCTTTTAACGTAAGCAAACTCCTTCCAACCCTTCCTTCCCACATAGCCCTCCATTTTTTGTTCATCCATGTGTCTAAGAGTTTGTTAAATACCCCTAATGTATCTCCCTCTACCCCCAGCCCTGGCAGCACGTTCCATACACCCACCATTCTCTGTATAAAAATCCTACCTCTGACATCCCTGCTATACTTTCTTCCATCAACCTTAAAATTATGCCCCATCGTATTACCCATTTTTGTCCTGGGAAAAAGTCTCTGCCTCTTATCATCTTGTTTACCTCTATTAACTCACACCTCATCCTTGTTCACTCCAAAAAGAAGAGCCTGCTACACAATTTACCCCTTAGTAATAATGATCAGTTAGACTCAGTGCACAAGTGCGTGAATTTACACAACCAGACACTTGTGTGCACACCTATTAAGCATCCCTGACCCTCAATGAACAGTCAAAGAATAGAAAAAGTAATACCCAAGAAAGGAGTCAATACTGGCCAGGTGTTCCTTGTGGTCCTGATCTAATTTCCACGTGTCCCAGGCGGGTCTTCCTCATCTGCAATGGTTGGTCTCTGGAGAGTTGTCACCACCTGAGCTCCCAAAATCTTCCATTTTTATTTTTTTTGTCTGACCAGTCTCTGACGTTTCAGTTTCTTTGGCTCAAGGAGATCTAACTGACATCTAGATTCCCTTTGTAGTCCGGAGCTACAAACAATATTGTTTTATGGCCTTCACCTTCAACTTTGTGCCTTTAACTGACTTCTTTTATTCTTTTCGACACTGACTGATTCAAACCAGTCAAACTGGGTCACCCATTCGCTGGGCCTAACAACATAACCCTTTTCAAGCCTGCTCTCGGGTTCGGATAGCAGTATTAATCTCTGGGAAGACAGCCTTCAGCCCGGCCAAACTTGAGAAACCTTGTTTGAGTGGATGCTGCATGATGTGTTCCCTGTTACAAATCAGTAACACAAAATAACCAACAGAACACAATATGCAATTCAATGATTGAGCTTTAAGGTCCTTGATTTGACTATAGGGCTAGTAAAGAAAACAAAAAAGAGACTGTTATGAAACAGTCTAGTGCACACTTTGGAGCTCATTGTTTTCCTGTCTGTTCACTCTCCATCGATCTCCCCCCGGCATCGACTCCCGACCCCCTTCCAAGTCCACTCTGTCTTGCAGTCTACGACTTTCTCTTCTTTCTCCATCTTCCGCCAAACAGAAAAGCCCGCAAATCCTTCTGTCAGGCACACAAGAAAACACTTGCCCTCCTTGGCCAGCACACATGCCAAAACCCCGATATTTCTAGTCATAACCCAAACACTGCGCTGTAGAGAAACCATCACGTTAGCAGGGGAACCTTTCCCAGGTCGTTACACTCTCCCCCGACCAAATTTAGTCATGTCCTCATGACTTTGAGATAATTTGCCAAATCTTCCTGTAAAACACAAAGTCCAACCCAGGTGTAAAGGCAGGATATAACCCCCCCAAAATGATAGGGGCCACACTCTCCCCGCCCCCCTCTGGTGCTACATAGGCCAGCCTATCCGGTGGTCTCCTGATTCTGTGAGACCTTCACACCCCCTCATCTACCTCTTCATGTTCCAACACTACTGGGGATACTACTGGTTTACCTGGCGAGGCTTCCCCTCGCTTATCTCTCATGCCCACCTGCAACTCGGACCGCTCTGTCCCTTGGCTAAGCACCGCTTCATCCCTTGCAGGGTCCTGCTGCAACCCAGGCTGTCCACAGATAGCCTCCCCGATTTCACCTGACTCAGCAGGAGAAGGGTTGGGAGTCTCTTCCTCAGTCAGTGGGGAATTAGCAAAAGATAGCACATACCACACCTCCAGGCCCTCATCCTCTGAATCAGTATCCCTCTCAGTGGCGGGGACTGGCCTAACCTCACCTGCTGTTGGTCCTGCAGTCACCCCACATTGCTGCAGAGTTCTCTTACGAGGTGTAGGCTCCAGGTTGGGCTCTGAGTCAGCCTGCACCTCTTGTCCGAGAGACAGAAGGTGTTTCCATTGGAGGACCTTGACAAGCCAATTCCCATCCTCTGGTTTCACCCGGAAAACTGGTAGGTTTGGCATCTGACTCTCCACCACATAGGGCGTAGCCACCCAGTAGTCAGCCAACTTGTGCTTTCCAGGTAGCCCCAAATTCCTTATGAGGACTCTTTCTCCCGACAGGAGTTGGGAGAACCTCACCTTTTGATCATGCCTCCTCTTATTCCCTTGATTGTGCTTGGTAGCTGCGACCCCAGCTAATTCAAAAGCCCTTTTCAGGTCTCCTCTCATAGAAACATAGAAAATAGGTGCAGGAGTAGGCCATTCGGCCCTTCGAGCCTGCACCACCATTCAGTATGATCATGGCTGATCATCCAATTCAGAACCCTGTACCTGCCTTCTCTCCATACCCCAGATCCATAAGACCATAAGACCATAAGACAAAGGAGCAGAAGTAGGCCATTCAGCCAATCGAGTCTGCTCCGCCATTTTATCATGAGCTGATCCATTTTCTCCTATTTAGTCTCACTCCCCCGCCTTCTCACCATAACCTTTGATGCCCTGGCTACTCAGATACCTATCAATCTCTGCCTTAAATACACCCAATGACTTGGTCTCCACTGCTGCCCGTGGCAACAAATCCTATAGATTCACCACCCTCTGACTAAAAAAAATTCTTCACATTTCTGTTCTGAATGGGCGCCCTTCAATCCTTAAGTCACGCCCTCTTGTACTAGACTCCCCCATCACGGGAAACAACTTTGCCACATCCACTCTGTCGATGCCTTTTAACATTCGAAATGTTTCTATGAGGTCTCCCCTCATTCTTCTAAACTCCAAGGAATACAGTCCAAGAGCGGACAAACGTTCCTCATATGTTAACCCTCTCATTCCCGGAATCATTCTAGTGAATCTTCTCTGTACCCTCTCCAACGTCAGCACATTCTTTCTTAAATAAGGAGACCAAAACTGCCCACAGTACTCCAAGTGAGGTCTCACCAACACCTTACAGATTCTCAAAATCACATCCCTGCTCCTATACTCTATTCCTGTAGAAATGAATGCCAACATTGCATTCGCCTTCTTCACTACTGACTCAACCTGGAGGTTAACTTTAAGGGTAACCTGTACAAGGACCCCCAAGTCCCGTTGCATCTCAGAACTTTGAATTCTTTCCCCATTTAAATAATAGTCTGCCCGTTTATTTTTTCTGCCAAAGTGCATAACCATACACTTTCCAACATCTGTATTTCATTTGCCATTCTTCCAATCCATCCAAGTCTCTCTGCAGACTCTCCGTTTCCTCAGCACTACCGGCCCCTCCACCTATCTTCGTATCATCAGCAAATTTAGCCACAAAGCCATCTATTCCATAATCCAAATCGTTGATGTACAATGTAAAAAGAAGCGGCCCCAACACTGATCCCTGTGGAACACCACTGGTAACCGGCAGCCAACCAGAATAGGATCCCTTTATTCCCACTCTCTGTTTCCTGCCAATCAGCCAACGCTCTATTCACGTATGTAACTTTCCCATAATTCCATGGGCTCTTATCTTGTTAAGTAGCCTCATGTGTGGGACCTTGTCAAAAGCCTTCTGAAAATCCAAATATACCACATCCACTGGTTCTCCCCTATCCACTCCACTAGTTACATTCTCAAAAAATTCTATGAGATTCGTCAGACATGATTTTCCTTTCACAAATCCATGCTGACTTTGTCGGATGATTTCACCGCTTCCAAATGTGTTGTTATCACATCTTTGATAACTGACTCGAGCATTTTCCCCATGTTAGACACATGCTTCAGATAAGTCTTCGGGGGTAAGTCACTCTCGTCAGTCCCAAAACAAAGGTCAATGGGCAACATTGCCTCACGCCCAAATATCAAATAATATGACGAGTACCCCGTAGCTTCATTTCGTGCACAGTTGTAACTGTGAACCAGGTTCCCAATATGCTGACTCCACTTGCTCTTCTTGCTGATCTCCAGGGTCCTGAGCATGTCTAGCAAGGTCCAATTAAACCTCTCGGGCTGGGGATCATCCTGTGGGTGATAGGGTGTTGTTCTCAACTTCTCGACTCCAAGCATGCCCAGTAACTCATGGATGGGACTGCTCTCGAAATCCTGTCCTTGATCACTATGTATTCACCTGGGAAGGCCATAATAAATGAAATACTTCTCCCATAACACTTTTGCCACCGTAGATGCTCTCTGGTCCATGGTAGGAAGAGCCCCTGAGCATATCTGCTGTAGTGGTCCGTGATGACAAAGACATTTGCTGTGTTGCTGGCATCGGGTTCTATTACCAGGAAATCCATACACATCAGGTCCAGAGGCACCGCACTCTGAAAGTGGGACAAAGGAGCTTCCTGCATAGGGAGCATCTTCCGCCTTATGCATCAAATGCATGACTTGCAGCATTCTTTGACCTCCGATTTCATCTGGGGACAGTAAAACCAGTCTCTGAGCAATCTATAGATCTTTTCCACCCCCAGATGTCCAAAATGATCATGAAGTGACTTCAAAACAATCCTCTGATACTTCTCCAGCAGAACCAGCTGGGAATGCTGAGGTCGGTCTGGAGGTGAGGTGACCCGGTATGAGATCTGGTTCTGCAACTCTAACTGGGGCCATTCTCTCAGTAAAGGAGGCACCGCGACATGTTTTGTCTTCTCCACCTGAGCTAGGTCTCCCTTTTTAACCGCTGACCAAATGGTACCGATGCTCTGGTCATCTCGCTGAGCAGCTGCCACTTCCCCAGAACTCAATTCTGGCTGCTGACTTGTCTTCAGAGCAGTCAGGTTACAGACAACTTGTGGAATGGTGTCATCAGAAACTCCTAATTGATCCACCTCACAATCCTGCCCCTCCTTTTCCTCTGCCTTCACTGTAATGGCAAACTGACACATGGCCTTCACCCCCGGGGCAGGAATGCTCTCCCACTCTTCGCCTCTGTCTAGCCCCTCATGCGCAAAACCAGACCAAGCATCAGCATTAATGTTCTTGCTTCCCAGCTGGTACTTCAGGCTGAAATCACAGGCAGACATCACTGCCAACCACCGATGGCCTGTGGCATCCAATTTCACCGAGGTCAGGATATAAGTTAGGGAACTGTTGTCTGTCCTCACCTCAAACTTGGCCCCGTAGAGGTAGTCACTCAGCTTATCCACCACCGCCCATTCCAACGCCAGAAACTCGAACTTGTGTGTGAGATAGTTTTTCTCGGAGGGTGACAGATTCTGGCTGACAATCGCAACAGGTCTCACCTCGGTGCCCTGATCCTGATACAGGACATCCCCTAAGCCCTCTCGGCTGGCATCCGTTTGCAGTACATACAGCAAGCAGGGGTCTGCAAAAGCCAGCACTGGCGCCTGGGTCAGCAGCTGCTTCAGCGACTGAGAAGTCTCTTCACATTTCACATTCCACCTCGGTCCAAAGGGCTTCAATGGGCTAAGATACTCTTTACCCTCCTCTTCATTTTCCCAATCCTTTTCTTCCCTAAGGGAGAATAGCCACTAAGAAGCTGATTTAAAGGGTGACTTACTTTCACATAGCCCCGTTCATGAACCTCCGATAGTAACCACAGAACCCAAGGAACGAGCGCAGAGCGCTCACAGTCTGGGACCTGGGCCAGGTGGTCTCCGCCTCTATCTTAGCCGGATCTGTAGCTATTCCATTCCGTGAGACTATGTGTCCAACATAACTAACAGATGTTTGGCAGAACTGGCACTTGTCCAGGGAAAGTTTTAACCCTTCAGCTTTCAGGCAGCCCAGCACCTTCAGTAGCCTCGCTTCATGTTCTTCCAAGGTGGACCCAAAGACTATGATGTCATCCAGATACACCAATACCTCAAGCAAGTTCATATCCCCCATCGTCTTCTCCATGACCCGCTTCAAGGTTGCAGGGGCTCCCGATATGCTCTGGGGCATCCATTTGAACTGGAAGAATCCCAGGGGACATATAAATGCCGTCTTCTCTTTGTCAGCCTCACTCATGGGGATCTGGTAATATCCACTCCTCAAGTCAAGCACACTGAAGCACTTCACAGCACTCAGACAGGCCAGCGCGTCTTCGATCCTTGGGAGCATATACTGGTCAGGGACAGTACGCCTGTCAAAGTCATATAGTCCACACACATGCGTACTTTCCCATTCTTCTTTCTGGCCACTATTATTGGAGACGCATAGAGGTTTCAGGACTTGGTGATGATCCCAGCTTCCTTCAACTTACACAACTGCTTCTGAGCGACTTCCACTTCTGCAGGGGCCAGTCTCCGCGACCTCTCTCTGAATGGGGTGTGCTTGGTCACCCGGATGTTGTGACGAGTGCTCTTGGAACAACCCACATCAAACTCTTGAAAACATTTAATTGGAGTAAGGGGAAATATGAAGCTATCAGTCAGGAATTTGGAAGCATAAGTTGGGAACAGATCTTCTCAGGGAAATGCACGGCAGAAATGTGGCAAATGTTCAGGGGATATTTGTGTGGCGTTCTGCATAGGTATGTTCCAATGAAACAGGGAAAGGATGGTAAGGTACAGGAACCATGGTGTACAAAGGTTGATAAAAATCTAGTCAAGAAGAATAGAAAAGCTTATGAAAGGTTCAAAAAACTGGGTAATGATAGAGATCTGGAAAATTATAAGGCTAGCAGGAAGGAGCTTAAGAATGAAATTAGGAGAGCCAGAAAGGGCCATGAAAAGGCCTTGGTGAGCAGGATTAAGGAAAACCCCAAGATATTCTACAAGTATGTGAAGAGCAAGAGGATAAGACGTGAGCGAACAGGACTAATCAAGTGTGACAGTGTAAAAAATGTGTATGGAAGCAGAGGAGATAGCAGAGATACTTAATGAATACTTTGCTTCAGTATTTACTACGGAAAAGGATCTTGGCAGTTGTAGGGATGACTTACAGCGGATTGAAAAGCTTGAGCATATAGACATTAAGAAAGAGGATGTGCTGGAGCTTTCGGAAAGCATCAAGTTGGATAAGTCTCCGGGACTGGATGAGATGTACCCCAGGCTATTTTGGGAGGTGAGGGAGGAGATTGCCGAAACTCTGGAAATGATCTTTACATCATCCATGGGGATAGGAGAGGTTGCAGAGAATTGGAGGGTTGCAGATGTTGTTCCCTTATTCAAGAAAGGGAGTAGAGATAGCCCAGGAGATTAGAACAGAAGAACATAAAAATTATGAGCAGGAGTAGGCCATCTGGCCCATCAAGTCTGTCCTGCCATTTAATAAGATAATGGTTGATCTGTCCATAAACTCAGCTCCATCTACCTGCCTTTTCCCCTTAACCCTTAATTCCCTTACTATTTAAAAACCTATCTAACTGTTTCTAAAATATATTTAGTGAGGAAGCCTCAACTGCTTTCCTGGGCACAGAATTCCACAGATTCATTACTCTCTGGGAAAAACTGTTTCTCCTCATCTCCGCCCTAAATCTTCTCCCCTGAATCTTGAGGCAATGTCCCTAGTTCTAGTCTCACCTACCAATGGAAACAACTTTCCTACTTCTACCTTATCTATCCCTTTCAAAATTTTGTATGTTTCTGTAAGATCCCCTCTCATTCTTCTGAATTCGAGAGAGTACAGTCCCAGGCAACTCAATCTCTTCTCATAGGTTAACCTCTTCATCCCTGGAACCAACCTGGTGAACCTCCTCTGCACTGCCTCCAAAGCCAGTGTATCCTTCCTCAAGTATGGAGACCAGAATTGCACACAGTACTCCAGGTATGGCCTCACCAGTACCCTGTATAGTTGTAGCATGCCTTCCCTGCTCTTGAATTCAATCCCTCTAGCAATGAAGGCCAACATTCTGTTTGCCTTCTTAATAACCTGTTGTACCTGCACGCCAACTTTTTGTGATTCATGAACAAGCACTCCCAAGTCCCTCTGCACAACAGTATGCTGCAGTCTTTCACCATTCAAATAATAATCTGCTCTTCTATGATTCCTTCCAAAGTGGATGATCTTGCATTTACCAACATTGTATTCCATCTGCCAGACCTTGGCCCACTCACTTAACCTATCTATATTCCTCTGCAGACTCTCCACATCCTCTGTACAATTTGCTTTTCCACACAGTTTGGTGTTATCAGCAAATTTTGCTACACTACACTCAGTCCTGTCTTCCAAATCATCAATGTAAATGGTAAACAGCTGCAGGCCCAGCACTGACCCCTGTGGCACCCCACTCACCACCAACTGCCAACTGGAGAAACACCCATTTATACCAACTCTCTGCCTTCTATTGGTTAACCAATCCACTATCCATGCCAATACATTTCCTCCTACTCCATGTATCCGTATCTTATTTATAAGTCTCTTGTGCGGCACCTTATCAAATGCCTTCTGGAAATCCAAGTATACAGCATCCACCTGTTCCTCTCTATCCACTGCACTCATTATGTCCTCAAAGAACTCTGGTAAGTTTGTCAAACAGGACCTGCCCTTTCTGAATCCATTTTGTTTCTGTTTAATGAAACCACTCCTTTCTAAATGTTTCGCAATTTTTTCCTTAATGACAGCTTCAAGTATTTTCTCGACCACAGATGTTAAGCTAACTGGCCTATAGTTGCCCGTCTTTTGCCTACATCCTTTTTAAAAAAGTGGCGCGATATTTGCTGTCTTCCAATCTGTCTTACTTCAGTGATTGGTAGGTTGATGGAGAAGATCCTGAGAGGCAGGACTTATGAACATGTGGCGAGGCATAATATGATTAGGAATAGTCAGCATGGTTTTGTCAAAGGCAGGTCATGCCTCATGAGACTGATGGAATTTTTTGAGGATGTGACTAAACACATTGATGAAGATAGAGCAGTAGATGTAGTGTATATGGATTTCAGCAAGGCATTTGATAAGGTACCCCATGCAAGGCTTATTGAGAAAGTAAGGAGGCATGAGATCCAAAGTGACCTTGCTTTGTGGATCCAGAACTGGCTTGCTCACAGAAGGTAGAGTGATTGTAGACGGGTCATATTCTGCATGGAGGTCAGTGACCAGTGGTGTGCCTCAGGGAGCTGTTCTGGGACCCCTTCTCTTCATGATTTTTATAAATGACTTGGATGAGGAAGTGGAGGGATGAGTTAGTAAATTTGCTGATGACACAAAGGTTGGGGGTGCTGTGGATAGTGTGGAGGGCTGTCAAAGGTTACAGTGGGATATTGATAGGATGCAAAACTGGACTGAGAAGTGGCAGATGGAGTTCAACCCAGATGAGTGTGAGGTGGTTCATTTTGGTAGGTCAAATATGATGACAGGATATAGTAGTAATGGTAAGACTCTTGGTAGTGTGGAGGATCAGAGGGATCTTGGGGTCCGAGTCCATAAGACACTCAAAGCTGCTGCACAGGTTGAATTTGTGGTCAAGAAGGCATAGGGTGTATTCGCCTTCATCAATCATGGAATTGAATTTAGGACTCGAGAGGTAATGTTACAGCTATATAGGCCCCTGGTCAGACCCCACTTGGAGCACTGTGTTCATTTCTGGTCACCTCGGTACAGGAAGGATGTGGAAACTATAGAAAGGGTGCAGGGGAGATCTACAAGGATGTTACCTGGATTGGGGAGCATGCCTTATGAGAATAGGTTGAGTGAACTCGGCCTTTTCTCCTTGGAGCAGCGGAGGATGAGAGGTGACCTGATAGAGGTGTATAAGGTGATGAGAGGCATTGATCGCGTGGCTAGTCAGAGGCTTTTTCCCAGGGCTGAAATGGCTTAACCGAGAGGGCACAGTTTTAAGGAGATGTCAGGGGTAAATTTTTTAAGCAGAGAGTGGTGAGTGCGTGGAATGGGCTGCCGGCAACAGTGGTGGAGGTGGATGCGATACAAACGAAGGATCGGGACGTGTATTATGGGACAGTTGGAGATCCCATGCGATCAGGTCTTGGGACTGGGCACCCTTTGCTATCTGGTCCATTCTTAGCTGATCCACCTCAGCTGCCTGAATGGCCCTTCTGCACTGCAAGCAATTTAGCTGCCTCTCTCGCCAAAAGATGTAGGTAGAAAGCGTCTCCCCCTTCTCCTGACGCATGAGCTCCATTGCGCTTCTTGCCATGCCACAGGCATTTTCTAGTGTTCTTATGTAATCGGCCGTATTTGCTAGGGGGTATTGTGACCTGACAGCTCTCACAAAGTCAGCAGCCCCCCCACTCAAACTCTCAACCAATCTCTGTCGTTTGACGTCATCAGAGCACTGCCACTCATCTAACAACTGAGAGGTCTGCTCCGCCCAAGTCTCATACTCTTCCTCCCCTTTAGTGGAGGGGGTGGAACATCAATTCAGACCATGAGAGGCCTGCGTTGGGCATTTTCATCCCTTACAAGGCGCAGATTAGAAGCCTGTTTGGTGCGCCACTCCTCACACCGACACTAGAGCAATGAGTGATTAAGTGCCTTGCTCAAGGACACAAACACGTTGCCACAGCTGAGGCTCAAACTAGCGACCTTCAGGTCACTAGACGAACGCCTTAACCGCTTGGCCATGTGCCCTTTAGGGGTAGGCATTATTCCAGAGAACAGGCAGAGCCTACCATAACCGGGACTTTGGACCTGGGTAATTTTCCATTTATTCACCAGAGAGGTAAGGGTGGATGCTAACTCAGAATTCTCACACTTCCCTGGGGGACAGGGACTAATTGGACATTCCAAATCTGACCACTCTTACCCCTCACTTCTCAGAAACAATAGAAACATGCACAACACGCTGGAGGAACTCAGCAGGTCGGGCAGCATCCGTGGAAACGAACAGTCAATGTTTCGGGCCAAGACCCTTCATCAGGACTGGTCTTACCCCAAAACATTGACTAGTCATTTCCATGGATGCTGCCCGACCTGCTGAGTTCCTCTAGCATGTTGTGCGTGGTGCTTTGACCCCAACATCCACAGAATATTTTGTGTTCAGAAACAATAGAACCCTGCCTTCGAAATCTCCACCCCCAGCTATGGGAAACTCAACTGTAATTCGAACTGACCCACTGCCGCTACGTCAGCGCTAGTCTGTAGTAAAATGAGGGCTGCACCTGCCATTTTATCAAACCTCCGCCCTGCAATCGCAACTTTGTCGACAACTCTAGCAGTACTTACAATTCACAATTCTTCCGGAGTACGAATATCTACCCCGCTCAACACGCATGGATTAGTTACCGGTAAACCCTGTAGGTGAACACCACCACTCCACCCCGGCAGCATTCATACTAGCACTGACTTAAAACACACAACCTACTGCTTCAATGCTCAGGGCAATCACACAGCATCTAACAAAATCAGTCCCAGACGATCCCCCAAAATTGTAACCCTCAGGTTCAGCTAGTGACGTTAATCTCGGGGAAGACAGCCTCCGGGCAGGCCAAACTTGAGAAATATTGTTTGGATGGATGCTGTGTGATGTTTTCCCCTGTTACAAATCAGTACCATGAAATAACAAAGAGTACACAATATGCAATTAAACAATTGAGCTTTATAATTCTTAATTTGACTGCAGGGTTAGTAAAGAAAACAAAAAGAAAGATGGGCCCATTGTCATGAAATAGTCTAATGTGCACACATTGGAGCTCAGTGTTTTCCTGTCTGTTTGCTCTCCATTGATTTCCCCCTGGGGTCGTCGATTCCCGACCCCCTTCCAAGTCCACTCCATCCTGCAGTCTATGACTTCCCCGTTCTGGCATCTTTTCTCTCCATCTTTCACTGAACAGAAAAGCCTGTGAAACCTTCTCTCAGGCATGTAAGAAAGAAAACACCTTCCCTCATTGGCCAGTGCACCTTCCAAAGTCCCCGTTATCTCTAGTCATAACCCGAACACTGCGCTACAGAGAAACCATTACATTAGCAGTGAAAACTTTCCCAGGTTGTTACACACGGAAAGGTACATGACAACTCCAGTAACAGAACTTTTGATAGGTACATGGGTGGTAGAGATATGAAAGGCTATGCTCCCGCTGCAGGTCAACAGGAGTATGTAGTTTAAATGGTACAGCATGGACTAGATGAGCTGAATGGCCTGTTTCTGTGCTGTATTAAGACTCTAATTCCTATTCCTGAATATTCTTCCCATAGCTTCCCTACCACTGAAATAAGGCATAGTGGCCAACAATTACCTGGAATAGCTTTGTTTACTTTCCAGAACAAAGGTATAACATTTGCTACTCCTCAGCCCTCCGGGACATCACCTGTTGCTGATGAGGGCGCAAGGCTCTTTGCCAAAAGTCCAGTACACTTCCCATTCCCACCAACTCCAGGACAAGAGGATGAAACCTCTCCTATTATCACTCCGTGCCCACTGTCTGTTGACGTTCATTAACTTTACAGAATGAACAGAGACAGGCTTCGCCTGAGTGCTGCTATTTCTGGATTAAATGTCACTTAGACAAAGGATTAGAGACTGTGAAAATGCTGTCTGAAATCCGTTTATGCTTCTTTCAGAGGCTGGTTTTGCAAGGTACCCAGCGATAAGTAAATGCTGGTCTCACACCTAGATGCTCCTCTGAATTTCTATGACACCCAACCTTGGCTTTCAGCTGATAATAGGTGAACTAGGTTAAGGTGGCTGAGTGAGCAAGTCTCATGAGGCAGGTCTGATGTCAGGGACAATATCAGCTTCTGCAATCATTCAGATGGCCTTTGTTTTAACAGAGGTTTGGAGTACAAATGTAAGGGAACATTGCTGAGATTAAACAGAAATACAATGATACTGTATGCATGCATTTTTGGTTTATGTTATGAATGTAGAACATAGAAATAAAACATTACAGCATAGTGCAGGCCCTTCAGCCCTCAACATTGTGCTGACCCTTTACCCTGCTCTGAGATCAATCTACTCCTTTTCTTCTACATGGTCCTCCATTCTTCTATCAATCATGCACCAATTCAAGGTTTGATTCAGTGCACCTGATTTATCTACCTCTATCACCATCATTTTCTGTGTAAAATATATACCTGTAAAATTTCCTGCATATTTTCCTCCAATCACCTTAAAATTATGCCCCCTGGTATTAGCCTTTTCCACCCCAGGAAAAAAGTCTCAGGCTATCTACTTGATCTAGGCCTCAACCATCTTCTACATCTCTGTCAAGTCACCTCTCATCCTCCTTCGCACTAAAGAGAAAAGCCCTAGCTTGCTCAACCAATATTCAGAAGAAAACCAACCTGCATATAGCCCATAGTGATGTGACTGAATATCAGAGCCCCTTTGCAGCCTATAGTGATGTGACTAAAGGTCAGAGCCCCTCTGTAGCCCATAGTGACATGACTGAATTTCATTGTCAACACAGAGACACTGGGCTTCTCGCAAGATCTAACAATAGCAACTTACATTTGGGTAGCTCCTTTAATAGGCAACAGTCCCTGTCTTCATCAAGAAACTTTGTCAAACAAAGTCTGTGGCAGAACCACTGGGGCAGCACACCAGATGGGTGGCCAAAGAGACAGATTTTAGGTTGGATGGAAAGATTGAGGTGTCCAGAGCTCAGGATCCAGAAGCAGGCACACAGCCACCTGAAATGGAGGCGTTGAACTCGGAGACGATCCTGAAGAGAGCAGAGGTCTCAGGGGCTGGAGATTGGGTTGGGGCGACCAAGGTAGAAGTTCCAAATAGGTTTTCCCAAATTCACCCCTTCCAGTCCTGGCTCATTTGTAACTGTGAAAGATTCCTCTCTCCAGAATGATTCATTCGATGAATTGCCCAAAAACTCAGTATTATTACAGCGCCCTTGACCTGGGTTCAGTTCCGCTGCTGTCTGTAAGGAGTTTGTACATGTTCCCTGTGGCCATATGGGTTTCCTCCAGATGCTCCAAGTTCCTCCTACATTCCAAAGATACATGGGTTTGTCGGTTAATTGGGTGCATGGATGTGATTGGGTGGTGCGACTCCTGGGGCCAGAGAGCCTCTTACTGTGCTGAACGTCCACGAGCTAAGGTCCAGGTGCAGGTCGATGGGACGAGGCAGAATAATAGTTAGGCATTGACTGGATGGGGCGAAGAGGCTGTTTCTGTGCTGTAACTCTCAGTAAATAAAAACATAAAGGCTCTGCTCCTGTATGCCTGTGACAAGGGGGCAGTTCTTTGGGTGGCAGGGAGGCATTGTGTTCAGCAGATGCCAGTTCCTTGGCTTCAGTTCTCCGTTTCCCAACTACTTTCCGATGCAGACCATCTCTGCCGGTGTGCCTGGAATAGGAAATGCAAATGGAAGACTCTGAAAAGAATCTCCAATCAGCACTACCTAACTCACTTCCACCCTTCCTGACACTACTGCAGCAGGAATTCTACACAGAGCATGGTTAGGATTAACTTCCTCTTCTATAGACTCAGCGGTTTTGTGTTCTTGTCAGCTGGATGTTTGAACATGATGTAACTATTACAGGCTTTTTATTAGCTACAGCACAATGCAGGTAAATGCATCAGCTCCAGTTGGCAGCAGCATGCAAAACATCTGAAAGATGCTGACATCCCCTGTTAATTGGCAGGAGCTCATCAGAATGAAACTCCTCCTTTTGATGACCCTCTCACAACCTAGGCACACAGATAACCCATTGTTTTCAGGCACCTCTAAGTACTCAACCCACTCCTTTTGTACAATACAATGCAAAAGTCTTACAGATATATGTGTTTATGAATGTGAGGGTGGTGTTTGGGCTATCAGTCGAACAGGGTACTTTCTGAATGGCACTGAGTTCCTTGAGCATTATTGGAACCCTACTGCTCCAGGCAAGTGGGGAGCATTCCATCACGTCACCTCTCACCTTCCCAGGAACATTTCAGCCAATGCAACCATTATCAAATCACAGTCGTTGCTGTAATGTAGCTATAGTCTGCAGCCTGCATGTGCTAGTTCCTCCCAGGGCAATGTGATAATTATCAGATAACATCACTGAGAAACATTACTTAAGTGAGAAACACTGGTCGACACAGGGGAGATATCCACATGATCTTTTGAAGATATTGTTGTGGGACCCTTTCTCCTCAGTAGAGGTCTTGGTTTAATCAACATCGAAGAGCAGGTTCTTCTGTCAGTCCTGCACTCACTGATTACTGCACTGTCATGCTTGGTGAGGTCTCTGTGCTCACTTCCCACAGCCATAGAGTCCAAGGAAAGTACAGCACAGAAACATGCCCTTTGGTCCATTTATGTTCCGAACCACTTAAACTGCCTCCTCCCATCGACCTGCACTGGGACCATAGTCCTCCATACCCCTACCACCATGTACTATCCAACTTCTCTTAAAAGGTGAAGTAGAGCTCTTGTGCACCACCTGACCTGGCAGCTCGTTCCACATTCTCATGACCTTCTTGGTGAAGCAGTATAGCCTCATGTTCCCATTAAACTTTTCACCTTTCACCCCTTAAACCATGACCTCTAGTTGTAGTCCCACCCAACCTCAGCAGAAAAAGCCTGGTTGCATTTACCCTAACTATACCCCTCATAATTTTGTATATCGCTATCAAATCTCCTCTCAATCTTCTACATTCCTCAACAATCATCAACAATCTGGACGATAATGTGGTAAACTGGGTCAGCAGATTTATGGATCACTCCAAGATAGGGGGCATAATAGACAGCAAGGAAGGCTACCAAAGAGAACAGAGAGGTCAGAATAGGCAGGCTTGAGCTCTGGAAGGGCTGTAGGGGCAGTGGTCCTCAAGAGGATGTCAAAGCCTGAATATGCTTTAACGTACTCAAAATGCGAAAGGAACTCAATGGGTCAGAGTGCATCAATGGAAATGAAGAAACAGTTCTCATTTTGGGCTGACACCCTTCACCAGGACTGGGACAAGCCTGAATGACATTCGCAAATTTCTACAGATGTACCATGGAGAAGATTCTATCTGACTGCATCACTAGCCAGCGTGCTACTGCACAGGATCGAAATAAGCTGCAGAGAGTTGTAAACTTAGTCAGCTCCATCATGGGCACTAGCCTGCGCAGTATCCAGGACATCTTCAAGGAGCAACCTTCAAGGTGGCATCCATCATTAAAGACCCCTATCACCCAAGTCCTGCCTTGTTCTTATTGCTGGCATCAGGGATCTTGTGCTTTCCCGGCATATGTGATGAATAAACTCTTCTTGGGCTTCCATTCGGGTATGGGTATCGCTTTGAACTGATGTTTCGATGACAAACTCTGCCACCTTCACCAAGGATGATGCCTGGGCATGTCTAGTCCAGTGGTATATACACCCCCATCGTCCATCCCTCTTGATTGGTTAGTCCTCATCCAATCAGGTTTCTGCTGATGTATGTAGGTGTATTTTTCTAATATTTAGCAAAAATATTTCATGTACTGTGATAATCAGCCTTATTTTGTTTAAAGTGAGTCTGAATAAAAGATATAATTTATATGTTTGCTTTCAGCATGTCTCCATTAGCTTAAAGTCAACAAGTGCCTTATTTCTCTCTGATGCAATTTACTGCAATGTATTTCTAGTCTGTTGGGGCTCCCATGCCTTTAGGAGAGGCAATAACAAGAAACAGAGAGCAAGAGAATGTTTTTTAATAAAGTGCTTTGCTTCCACAAATCCTGGAGCCCTAGGACAATCAGCGCTGATCCCAGCCAGATGTGCATCTCTAATGCGATTTCTTTGGTAGAGAGGGCCATTTTTCAGTTCCAGTCAGAGTGACAACAAATTTCCAGTCAGCTTTACTCACAGTCCTGCTTACTAGCTTGTGGAGATGCTGCCAGAGGCGTCAGAGTTGGAGTCGAGGGTAGCGAGAACACAAGGCGATGCTTTAATCTTGTTGCCGAGATGCAGTTCAGCTTGGGCGGTGCAACAGCTAATCTTGACATAGCTTCAGTTGAATAAACAGCATTTCCACTACCTTCCACATCCTCAATTTTGCAGAGAGATCAAATTAAAATCTGAAAGCTCTTCTGAGAGTCAAAGGCATTGCATTCACATAGGTAGAAGAGAAGATGGAATAACTTGCTAACCCATGGCATATGAGATGGTTGACTGGCTTTATGTTAAGCATGCAAGGACACTAAGTGGTGATGCCATGGGGCAGAACAGTAGCGTAGTAGTTAGCACAACATTTTACAGTACTAAAAAGCAGGGTTCAATTCCCGCTGCTGCCTGTACATTTTCCCCCTGAATGCGTGAATTTCCTCTGAGTGTTCTGGTTTCCTCCCACGGTCCAAAGACATACTGATTGGTAGGTTACTTGGAATTTGTAAATTGTTCCGTGATTAGACTAGTATTAAATCGGGGGATTGCTGGGCAGCACAGCAATAAGGGCCTATTCCGCAATATATCTCAAAAAGTAAATTTTTAAAAATAGATATTGTTACCTTGAGATTTGTTGAGAGGACACTTTTGTTTCAAGGAGTATTTCAAAGTTCAAAGTTCAAAGTAAATTTATTATCAAACTATGTCACCATATGCAACCCTGAGATTTGTTTTCTTGTGGGCATACTCAGTGAATCCATCCTGTGAATGGAGAACCATTTGGGTCTGATTGCTGAATTTGGCATGCTGCAAGTAAGCCATATCTTAGAAAACACAGAATACAACAATTTCTGATTTTCCTCTGATAAAGCAATCTTGTCCTCAGGTTCTCAATCTTGTTCTCCAGTGGGGGTGGGGGAGCGGTTCTCAGTCCTCTGGCTTGGATGCCTCGCCTCCAGCCGTGACGATGAATGCTCTTCACCTAAAAGTACCGTACCTGCTTGACTGAAAATTAAGTTCGGCGAGTCCTTCAGAAGATCATGAAATCTGTAGTTCATTAAGTTGATTAACAAGTACATTGCTTAAAGGGGAATTACAAACTGGGATTGCAGTGAGAGTAATTCAAAACAGGTATACTTAGAAGTTAAGCATGCAGCCTGCAGAACTTTGCCCTAACGTTACCCTAGTCCTAATCTCAACACCTTGTGTGGTGAGAGAGAGGTTAGTGAGCAGTTTATAATCTTAACTGGATCAAGATGTGGAACACAAGGAGCCCAATGTCTCCCCTGGCTTGTTGGATTTGAACCTGGAGGAAAGTGGTGGCTAAATTACTGAAGGCTAAGCTGAGTCAGAGTCAAATGGTGGCCACAGCGAGAGATCCTTTTCTGAAACAGATAGCAGTATTACAAGTATTTTTGGAGCCTTTCCCCAAACGCTTATTCCTTTCAGGAGACAAAGTACTTACAATCCCACCCCACAACAAACAGCGAGTGAGCTGGATCACAGGGAAAACCAGAGAAAGAAGCTGAGTGAACATCAGAACTGATGTAGATAATGTCATATTTAATAACACACGCAAAGCAGTGGAGGAGCTCAACAGGTCAGGCAGCATCCATGGAGATGAATAAACTGTCGACATTTCAGGCTGAGATCCTTCATCAGGCCTCATCATCATCATCATCATCATCATCATTATGTGCCGTGCCACATGACATCATCATTACGTGCCATGTCATGCAACATGGGTGATTATGGTCTTTCCAGGACCAGGAATGTTCTTGGCAAATTTTCCTACAGAAGCAGTTTACCATTGCATGCTTCTGGACAGTGACTTTACAAGATGGGTTACCCCAGCCATTATCAATACTCTTCAGAGATTGTCTGCCTGGTGTCTGTGGTCGCATAATCAGGACTTGTGATATGCTCCAGCTGCTCGTATGACCATCCATCACCTGCTCCCATGGCTTCACGTGACCCTGATCTTGAGAAGGGTTGGCTAAGCAGGTGCTACACCTTGCCCAAGGGTGACCTGCAGACCAGTGGAAGGAAGGAATATTTTACACCTCCTTTGGTAGAGACGTATCTCCACCCTGCTACCCCTCATCAGGACTAAAGTATTTAATTGTACCACAACTGTTCTTAACAAGGTTTTAAAGTCACATGGTGATTGATAGCAGTGTCATGGTCCGGTCCATGAAGTCCGCATTCCAATTCATGTTCCAGTCCGTGGACTCAGGGCTCCGGGTCTTCCAGCTGTCCCTCGTTTGATTGAGTTAAGTATAGGCACCCGAATCCCATCTCGGGGCTTGGAATATAAGTAGCCTTGGCGTTGAATGTGGGCTGCTGGTTTATCTTGCCAATCCCCCAGGAGCAACCTGCTGGTGGAAGGCTAGAGCGGCCACTTGGAATCTTTAGGCCGTGCAAGAGAACCATCACTTCATGGTGCCTTACTGTTGGTAGTTGGAGCTGTCTTTGTGGTAAGGATTCGGCTGTTTCCTGGGCCAGCTGAGTGGCTGCCAGCCACTCCGAGCTAGGTAGGGATCTGGCTGTTTCTGTAGCCAGCTGAGATTGCTGGCCGAACTGAGACTTGGAGCTTCCCCGGAGCAGAGATGGAACTGTCTGTTGTACTTTGGTGTTTGTCTCTTCTTGTCCTCGCCTCTGTGGGGTAAGTCAGGCCATTCTGCCGTTGCCCTGTGGGGGGTCCTGTCTTGTCTTGTCTTGTCCTCGCCTCTGTGGGGTAAGTCAGGCTGTTTTGCCATTGCCCTGTGGGGGGATCTGTCTTGTCTTGTCCTTGCCTCTATGGGTTAAGTCCGGCCGTTCTGCCGTTATCTGACGGAGGGACCTGTCCCACCTTGGTGTGGAGATGAAGTTGAGTTCCGGCTTGTCTTAGAATAAGTCCCAGCTCTATGTTTATGTTCGTCCTGTCTCATGTTAGTGTCATGTTAAAGATGAGTCTTGGCTTGTCGAAGGATAAGTCCCGGCTCTCTGTTGATGTTGGTTCCCAGTCTGTCTCTGAGCTCCAAGAACCCAGGCCTCGACGATCCCCCAGCCAAGCTCCAAGAACCCAGGCCTCAACGATCCCGCAGCCAAGCTCCGAGAACCCAAGCCTCGACGATTCCTCAGCCAAGCTCCAAGAACCCAGGCCTTGACGATCCCGCAGCCAAGCTCCAAGAACCCAGGCCTTGACGATCCCGCAGCCAAGCTCCAAGAACCCAGGCCTCGACGATCCTGCAGCCAAGCTCCAAGAACCCAGGCCTCGACGATCCTGCAGCCAAGCTCCAAGAACCCAGGCCTCGACGATCCTGCAGCCAAGCTCCAAGAACCCAGGCCTCGACGATCCCCCAGCCAAGCTCCAAGAACCCAGGCCTCGATGATCCCCCAGCCAAGCTCCAAGAACCCAGGCCTCGACGATCCCCCAGCCAAGCTCCAAGAACCCAGGCCTCAACGATCCCGCAGCCAAGCTCCGAGAACCCAAGCCTCGACGATTCCCCAGCCAAGCTCCAAGAACCCAGGCCTTGACGATCCCGCAGCCAAGCTCCAAGAACCCAGGCCTCAACGATCCCGCAGCCAAGCTCCAAGAACCCAGGCCTCGACGATCCTGCAGCCAAGCTCCAAGAACCCAGGCCTCGACGATCCTGCAGCCAAGCTCCAAGAACCCAGGCCTCGACGATTCCCCAGCCAAGCTCCAAGAACCCAGGCCTCGACGATCCCCCAGCCAAGCTCCAAGAACCCAGGCCTCGACGATCCCCCAGCCAAGCTCCAAGAACCCAGGCCTCGACGATCCCCCAGCCAAGCTCCAAGAACCCAGGCCTCGACGATCCCCCAGCCAAGCTCCAAGAACCCAGGCCTCGACGATCCCCCAGCCAAGCTCCAAGAACCCAGGCCTCGACGATCCTGCAGCCAAGCTCCAAGAACCCAGGCCTCGACGATCCTGCAGCCAAGCCCCAAGAACCCAAGACCCCAGCCTCAAGCCATGTCATGTCTTTGCCTGGTTCTGGGGTCCGAGCCCGAGGCAAGACGCAGGTTCTGGGTCCTTGTCCAGTCTTGGGTTCGGAGTCCAAGCCTTGTCTCCTAGACCATGGTTCCTAGTCCTGGTCCCGCTTTCCCTAGCCCAAGTCTGCGTTATTGTCCCTGCTCCTTGCCTGTACCCTGTCATGTCCCTACTCCAGTCAAGTCCTGTTCCTTGTACTTCATTGTCTGTGCCTCTCATTTGGGTCTGTTCCCAGCACCTCATTGTGATGAGCAGGTCACTGATAATGTGGATTGACACAGTGGCAGCATATTCTATAGATGAGCGTATGATAGCATATTCGGTCATATTGCCACAACACAGAGGATCTGAAGCTACTGGGGCACACATATCACATGAAATATTACAATGGTCAGCATCTAGTTGTGCCTGATTAGAGTGAGCAAAGTTACTGGGCGATATTGGCCGAGAAGACTAAAGCCCATTCAGGGATCTCACAAACCCTCTGAAATTCCTTTTTGGAACACTTCAATTCAAGTTCTGAAATTACTCTTGGAAATACTTTAATTCAAATTCAGAGGTTTTCAAAGGTGCCAAACATTGCATAACCCTATTGATGCCAGGTAGAAGGAAAGCTCGCCAAATTAGAAAAATAATTTGCCGTTACCAGGGAAGCAGCCCGCTGTGAAGACACAACCCATAGACTTATGGAGAGACATACCATGGAAACAGACCACTCAACCCATCGAGTCCATGCAGGCCATCAACAATCCATTTACACTAATCATTCATTAATCCCATTGTATTCCACACACACTTTTCCTCAGCTTCTTCCGTTCATTTGCTCAGGGCTACTAGTTCTGGAAGAAGATGGCGCCAGTGAACAACACAGCCAAGGGTGACATCCTCCAGATGGTTCACTAAACTAGCTCTTTCACCTCTTTTACATCCTCTCTATCTTTCAAATATGGCTCTGCTACATTTGGAGCTTGTGATCTATGTCTTGGAGGTGTGTTTTCGGGCCGGTGAGCGATCTGGTTCTTTGTGTCTCCGAGAGGGCTTCATGAGGCTTTGAGTGAAATGTGTGACCTCGAGGCCAAGAGGTGCAAGCCCATGATCAACTCCATTTCTTGATGATCTCACCAATCAAAGCACCAAGGGAGATTGAAATCATCAAGGCGTGTGCGGAAGATGAGTGGGTATTGAGTGCCACCTACCAGCCTTTTGCGGTTTCCGGCCACTCTTTTTTTTTGTTGCTATTTTGGGCAATTTTGATCATGCAGATACTGAACTGAATATGCCTGGACTTTCGATTTTGTGCTTTATATTCTGTGTTTTTCATTCTTTTTTTGTTGCCGTTTGTGCAATTTTTTTTCTTGTGCGTGTGCATGGTGGGGTGGGGGGGTTCTGGTTATGTTTTTACTTTGAACAGGTTCTATGGTTTTCTTTCTTTAGTGACTGTGGGAAGATTGTTGTATACTGCATACATACTTTGATAATAAATGTACTTTGACTTTAACTATGACTTTCTAGGGACAATTTACAGTAGCCAGTTATCTTATCAATCTATGTCTCTGGGATGTGGGAGGAAACCGGAGCACTAAAAAGAAACTCACACAGTAACAGGAAGAATCTGGAAGTCTCCACATGGACAACACCCAAGGCCAGATTTGAACCTGGGTCCCTGGCGCTGTAAGGCTGCATCACGATGCTATCCAAATACACTCAGATCGTCCTCATGTCCCAGGTGGAATACAGCGTCAGCTTTGCACTGATGTCAGTCGGGGAGGAAGTCAGTGTCATCATAATAAATCCAGCTGAGATCACAAAGCTTTTCTGCAAGGTTGGTGGGAGTTACATTTTTCACCAGGTTAGATGGTCACATCCTTACACCGAATTGAGTACAGATAAACTGAGTTAAGATTACCTCAGCAGAGATACACATTGGGGCCTGTACTAAAACAGAACATAATCTTTATTACAGCTCTTCCTGTCCACAATGGATAGACACTGCAAGGCATGGACTGCTCACTTTGCAACCAGGACCACTTCTCATTGCCAATGCAAATGCAAAGTTTGGAAGAAGTTATTGAGCCAGAACCGTGGGAATGTGAAACTTCAGCAATCCAAGTGTGCCTTCATGCAGTTAAAATTTGTTCCAATCAGACTGATTAAAAGCCAGCTCATTACTGCTAATTAAGGATAAAATTACTGCTATCATGAAGGCCAAGAGATCAGACCGCCAATGTTTTTTCGGGATTCATTCTCAATCAATCCTGTTGTAGCTTTGTAGAACTCTAGTTAGGCAGCATCTGGAGTATTGTGTACAATCCTGGTTGCCCCATTATGCGTTCACTTCACGATGGTTGGCATCAGTGCCACTGGGCAAAATGTCAAATGCCAGAGGGCATGCATTTAAGGTGAGAGAAAGGAGATGTGAGGGGCAAGTTTTTTACACTGGTGGGTGCCTGTGGTGGTGGTAGAGGCAAATATGTTAGAAACTTTTCAGAGGCATTTAGCTGGATGTGAGAATCTGAGGAAAATGGAAGATTTTGGCCATTGTGTAGGCAGAAGAGATTAGTTGGCAATTTGATTACTAGTTTGAATGGTTTGGCACAAAGTTGTGGGCTGAAGTGGCTGTTCCTGTGCTGTACTGATTTAGGTTCTATGCCCTTACTTCACTTTCACACAAAAAGAGAAAAAATGTATGCGATCATGAAAAGGCAATGTAACTTCATTGGACATGTGATTAGGAAAGAGGAGTTAGAATGTACGGTAATTATGAGAAAGATTGAAGGGAATAAAGCAAGAGGAAGATAAAGGTAAATGATGATGGAGACAGCAGCCAGAGAACTGGAAATGAATACCAATGAATTGATCCACTTGACCCGAAACAGGAGTGTGCAGGCCAAGGCAGTCAAAGCTCAAACTGGGCATGGCACCTGATGATGATGATGGTGGTGATTATGCCCTTACTGGAACCATGAATGGTGATTTCATCACAGAATCAGCTCCTTAAGAAGAAGGTGAACATAGAAGACTACAGCACAGGAAAGGCCCTTCGGGAATGGATGTAGGCAGAGTTTACGAGCGAGTGTATAATACATTGATTCATTAATGTGTTAAATTAGTGACCAGTTGTGTCTTCAGTTTTGATCAGGAGAAGCCAATGATATTTGCATCTCACGTTCTAAACAAATGTGAAGAACATGAATGCTTTAAGATGTAACCTCCAGTGTTTCCCCTTAGTGTGAGATACGTAGCTTCAATGTTGTTCAGTGTTGAAAACAAGCCATTTGAAAGTTCCAGATCACCAGTCTCCATCATCAATCCTGGATCCATGGTTAATAGTTCCAACAATAGCATCATCTGGGACGCAGAGAAGGACCATTTCATTGGTCACGTACAACCGTCCCATTCAAAATATTTACTAAGCAAGGTACATTTACTGATTTCCTTATCAACTTCTGAAGGAGACATCGAAAGTCCCACTTCCAATGATGACTTTCCAATCACGCCTGCAGAACTTGCTCAGGCAATACAACAAGATCTTCCAGAAGCAAGTCTATGAAAGCACCCTCAGACAAATAAATCTGTTTGAATCATTTGCTCGTAATGTGTGGAGAAATGTCTCTACCAAAGGAAGTACAAGGCACTTCTTCCCTCTGCTAGCCTGTAGGTCACCCTTGGGTAAGGTGTAGCACCTACTTCCCCTCCCCATGATCAGGGTCAAGTGAAGCTAAAGGAGCAGGTGGTGGATGATCTTATGAGAAGTCGGTGCATATCACAGGACCTGGTTATGTGACCACTGACACCAGGCAGACAGACTCTTTAGGGTATTGACCTGTCTTTTAAAGCTACTGCCCAGAAGAAGGCAATGGCAAACCACTTCTTTAGAAAAAAATTGCCAAGAACAACCATGGCCTTGGGAAGACCATGATCCCCCACACATACAACACAGCGCAGACTGAGGAATATTGTTAACTTGTAGACACAAGTTTTATATATCAGACAAGAACTGACAAAGATATTTAAGAATTAATTTGTAGTGTCTGGTTTGACAGTACAATAGAATAATATCTTTAAAAACATTTTGCTATTCCAACCTCTCAGTACTCACTGATGCACACTTGAAATGGATTGAATTTGGATGTGAGATTTCTGCCTGATCTGTTGAAGAGCCAAGATAGATATTTGCAACAGAGGCAATATCTGAAGAGTCAGTGTTGAGAGTGGGTTAGGCAGAGGACAGAACAAAGTTCAAAGTAAATTTATCATCGGAGTACATATACGTCTCCATATACAACCCTGACATCCATTTTCTTGTGGGCATACTCAATGAATGTATAGAATAATAACATAATAGAATCGATGAAAGACTGCACCAACTAGAGCGTTCAACAAGAGTACAGAAAATATCAAACTGTGCAAATACTAAAGGAAAGAACTGATAATAATGATGAATATGCAATAAATATCGAGAACATGAGATAAAGAGTCCTTGAAAGTGAGTACGATGGTTGTGGAAACATTTTAATGACAGGGCGGGTGAAGTTATCTCCCTTGGTTCAAGGGCCTGCAGGGGTAATAACTGTTCATGAACCTGGTCGAGTGAGTCCTGAGGCTCCTGAACCACCTTCCTGATGTCAGCAGTGGGAAGAGGGCATGTGCTGGGTGGTGTGGAGGTTATGGTAGGCTGTATAATACATTGGAAAGGCATGCTGCTTTGTAGTTATGCTGTAACGAGTACAGAGGAGATTTGCCAAGATGGTGCCTTGTGTCGAGTGTTTCACTTACACAACGAGAAAAGATGGGCTGGGTTTCTTTTTTTGGGGAGTGGAGAGCTGTAAGCCTAATAGAGTTTGACACATGTAGGAGAGGCATGAACAGAGTAATATTACCTTTCCCCATGACAGAGGTGTCACACACTAGGGTGCATAGTCTTAGGATGAGGGGGAAAAGGTTCAGAAGGAATGCAAGGAAGAATATTTTCACTCAGAGGTGATTGGAATGAGGAACACACTGCCAGAGGGGATGGTCAAGGCAGAGAATCTCACACATGAAACAAGTATTTAGATATGCACTGGAACCTCTAAGGCAGAGAAGGCTACAAGTGCTGGTAAATGCGATTAGGGTTGAGGCCAGCATGGGCACGAGGGGCCGAAAGGCCTGTTTCCGTGCTGTATGTTTCTAGGACAATGATAGTGTACTGCTGTGATTTCAGTTCTGTGTCTCTATGCCCCTGTGTGGGAGTGGTGGGGTGGGGAGAAGGGTAGGTAACACTGTGGTGTGGGTAGATCAGTATCTGCTCCCCCAGCACTCCCACTGAATCCCCATGTTGGGCTGCTGAACTGGAGAGGGTAATGTGTTCATCTTGCCTGTGTTGAGTTGCTCAGGGTCTCTCTGCTATCGTGTGTGAGTGGTGGCACTGGGAAAGGCTGTAGTAGAAACTGTGGAATCAGAGCCTGCTCTCCCAACAATCATGTCCTTGAGCTGGGCTGCTGATCTACTGCAGGATATTCTGCCTATCTTGGCTACACTGAGTAGTCTTGGGAGATGAAAGTGCAGAGAAAGGCAGATGGATTAATTAAGGATTTTTTTTTGGTCTTCTCTAAGTTCTGCAGATTCTACACAAGAATAAATCTATGCTGAATGGTCAAAAGCTGCCTTAAACCTCAAACCACTTGCTGCCTTTACTCATAACAGCACTGTCTTTCATAATGAATTGCTTGTCAAATGAGCATTCCTTCCAAAAAAACACTTTCCATCATGTTTACAGCCTTGGCCGGACTTTCATCCTGAGACAGATTTGATGAAGCTGCTTTGCACAAAATAATCACAGCACACAATGGTGAATAAGCATCGCCTGCATTTACACAGCTACCTAGCTCACCCTTCAGCAGTGATGAGCACTGTATTGTGCAGTGCTCGCTGGTGCCTGGCCAGGTGAAGTAATCATTGTGTAGGCAGAAGGAAGCCCCAGAGCAAAGAGCTGAAAGAGGAAGTACCCCTGGTTCAGGGTGAGGTACAGATGAACGTCATACCTGGAATGCACTGCAGTCCCCTGTAAAACTGGTGAGTCCATCACCATCCTGTTTCACAGCTGGATAGATACAGTTCAGCATTATCCTCTTCAAATTAGGGGTCTTCCCCTAGAATATCATAAGACCCTAATGTATAGGAGCAAAATGAGGCCATTCAGCCCTTCGATTCTGCTCCATCATTTCATCATGGCTGATTTATTATCCCTCTCAGCCTGATTATTCCTGCTTTCTCTCTGTAAACTTTGACACACTGATCAATCAGGAGCCTATCAACCACCACTTTAAATATACTCAATGACTTGGCCTCCACAGTTGTCTGTGACAATGAATTCCACAGATTTGCTACCCTTTGGCTAACGAAATACCTCCTTTTCTCTGTTGTAAAGGGATGTCTCTCTATTCTGAGCTTGCATCCTCTGGATCTAGACTCCCCCACTATAGGAAACAACCTTTTCACATTCACTCTATCTCGGCCTTTCGATATTCAAAATATTTCACTGAGAATTCCCCTCATTCTTTGAAACTCCAGCAAGTTTAGAGTCTTCAAACTCTCCTCATATGTTAACCCTTACATTCCCAGAATCATACTCATGAACTTACTCTGGACCCTCTCCAATGCCAGCACATCTTTTTTTAGATAGGGGCCCAAAATTGCTCACAAGTGATGCCTAACCAGTGATTTATAAAGCCTCAGCATTACATCCTTTGCTTTTATTTTTCAGTTCTCTCAAAATGATTTACTTATTTATTTATTATTATTATTATTTTATTTTGTTTTGTTTTTTTTCCTTCTATATTATGTATTGCATTGAACTGATGCTGCTAAGTTAACAAATTTCACAACACACGCTGGTGATAGTAAACCTGATTCTGATTCTGAAATGATTGCTAACATTATTTGACTTCCTTACCACTGAATCAACCTGAAAGTAAACCTTTAGTGAGCCCTGCTTGAGGACTCCCAAGCCCCGTTTACCTCAGATCTCTGATTTTTTTTCTCTGTATAGAAAACAGTCTACACCTTTACACCTTCTAGCAAAGTGCAGCTTTGTACACTTCCCTGCATTGTAATCTATCTGCCACTTTTAGCCTATTCTCCCAATCTGTCTCTGTCCTTGTGAAGGACTAAGTCCTGCTTCATCAGCACTTCTTGACCCTTCATATTTTCTGCAAACTTTGTCACAAAGCCATCAATTCTATCATCCAAATCATTCAAGGCATAACGTGAAAAGAAGCAATCCAACATCAACCCCTGCGGAATACGACTAATCACCAGCAGCCAACATGAAAAGTCTCCCTTTATTCCCCACTTTGGCCTCCTGGCAGTCAGCCAATCTTCTATCCATGCTAGTACTTTTCCTATAATACCATGCACGCTTATCTTATCAAACAACCTCATGTGCAGCACAAAGGCCTGAAAATCCATTTAAGCAAAATCATCGATTCTCTTTTGTCAATTCTGCCTGTTACTTCCTCCAAGAATTCCAACAGATTTGTCAGGCAAGATTTCCCCTTATAGAAACCAGACTGACTTTGACATATTTTATCATGTGTCTCCAAGTACTCAGAAACCTTTAACATCTTCTCAGGCTAGTTGTCAGGCTAGCTGGCCTACAATATACTTCTTTTTGCCTCCTTCCCTTCTAACAGAGCGGAGTGACATTTGCACAAATTCCACAGATTCACCACCATCTGCATAAAGCAACTACTCCTCATCTCTGGTCTAAAGGGTCATCTCTCTGTTCTGAGGCTGTGCTCTCTAATCCAGGACTCCCCTGCTGTATGAAACATCCACTCTATTTAGGCCTTTCAATATTCAATATTTCATTCAGATCTCTCCTCATTCTTCTAAACTCCAGTGGGTCTTCAAAAGCTCCTTGTATTTTAACCCTTTCATTCCTCTGATCATTCTCATGGAGCTCCTCTGGACCCTCTCCAATGCCTGCACATCTTTTCTTAGATAATGCACACAAAGCTTCTCACAATACTCCAAATGAGGCCTCACCAGTGCCATATAAAGCCACAGCATTACACCTTTACTTTTATATTCTAGTCCTCTCAAAATGAATGCTACTGTTTCATTTGCCTTCCTCACCACCAACTTTACCTGCAAATTAACCTTTAGGAAGTCTTGCACAAGGACTCCCAAGTCCCTTTGCACCACTGATTTCTGAATTTTCTCCCTGTTTAGCAAACAGACTATGCAATTATTCCTTCAGCTGTCCATTTCCCACCACAGATGCTGCCTTTACCTGCTGTGTTCCCCCAGCATTTTGTTTTTTTGTTCCCAATGGGCTGATCCAATTCTTCCTGTCATCCCCACTCCCCTGTCTTCTCTCCATATTCTTTGAAGCCCTGGCTAATCAAGAACCTATCTATCTCTGCCTTAAGTACACCCAAAGACGTGGCCTCCACAGCCGCTCGTGGCAACAAATTCCACATATTTACCACCCTCTGACTAAAGTAATTTCGCCGCATCTCTGTCCTAAATGGACATCCTTCAATCCTGAAGTCATGCCTTCTTGTCCTAGAATCCCCTACCATGGGAAATAACTTTGCCATATCTAATCTGTTTAGGCCTTTTAACATTCGGAATGTTTCTATGAGATCCCCCCTCATTCTCCTGAACTCCAGGGAATACAGCTCAAGAGCTGTCAAACTTTCCTCATACAGTAACCCTTTCATTCCTGGAATCATTCCCATGAATCTTCTCTGAACCCTCTCCAATGTCAGTATATCCTTTCTGAAATAAGGAGCCAAAAACTGCACACAATACTCCAAGTGTGGTCTCATGAATACCTTATAGAGCCTCAACAACACATCCCTGCTCTTATATTCCATACCTCTAGAAATAAATGCCAATATTGCATTCGTCTTCTTCACCACCGACTCATCCTGGAGTTTAACCTTTATCCTGCACAAGGACTCCCAAGGATTTGAATCTCTCGGTTAGGATTTGGATCTCTCAGTTAGGATTTCAATCTCTTGGTTAGCACTTCGATCTCTCGGTTAGGATTACAATCTCTTGGTTAGGATTTCAATCTCTCGGTTAGGATTTGGTTCTCTCAACTAGGATTTGGATCCCTCGGTTAGGGTTTCAATCTCTTGGTTAGGATATGTATCTCTCAGTTAGGATATAACTCACTGGACTAAGCAGCAAAGGCAGCTTTAATTACAGCCTTGGAAGGGAAGAGAATGGAAGAAAGAATTGGAGGGGTGTGGGGTAAGAGTGAGGAGAACACCATTCCACAGACTCAGGACACAATCAATCAGCCTTCAGACCATGAGATGTTAGATCAGAATTAGGCTATTCGGCCCACTGAGTCTGCTCCAGCATTCTTTCATAACTGATTTTTTATCCCTCTACAGATCAAGCTACTTGGTCTGCAGTGACCTATGATGTTATGAAATGGGAATCTCTCCATGGAGGAGATGAAAAAGCTCAGGATCTGTCTGTTCATCCCGAAACAATCATCATCATCATTATGTGGCATGTCATCTGATGTGGGCAATTATGATCTTCCCACTGTCCATAACCATGATTGTTAGCATATTTTTAGAAACATAGAAAACCTACAGCACAATACAGGCCCTTTGGCCCACAATGCTATGTCAATCATGTATATGGTTTAGAAATTACCTAGCGTTACCCATAGCCCTCCATTTTTTAAGCTCCATGTACTTATCCAGGAGTCTCTTGAAAGACCCTATCGTATCTGCCTCCACACAGTGGCTGGCAGCCCATTCCACACACTCACCCTCTCTGCGTTAAAAAAACTTACTCCTGACATCGCCTCTGAACCTACTTCCAAGCACCTTAAATCTGTGTCCTCTCATGTTAGCCATTTCAGCCCTGGGAAAAAGCCTCTGACTATCCACACGGTCAATGCCTCTCATCATCTTATACACCTCTATCAGGTCAACCCTCATCCTCCATCGCTCCAAGGAGAAAAGTCCAAGTTCACTCAATCTATTCTCATAAGGCATGCTCCCCAATCCAGGCAACATCCTTTTAAATTTCTTCTGCACCCTTTCTATCATTTCCATGTCCTTCCTGTAGTGAGGTGACCAGAACTGAGCACAGTACTCCAAGTGGGGTCTGACCAGGATCCTATACAGCTGTAACACTACCTCTCGGCCCTCTTGAACTCTCTCCCATGGTTGATGAAGGCCAATGCACCGTATGCTGTCTTAACCACAGAATCAACCTGTGCAGCAGTTTTGAGTATCCTATGATCATGGACCCCAAGATCTCTCCACGTTACCAAGAATCTTACCTTTAATACTATCTTCTGCCATCATATTTGACCTAACAAAATAAACCACCTCACGCTTATCTGGGTTGAACTCTATCTGCCACTCCTTAGCCCTGTTTTGCATCCTATTAATGTCCTGCTGTAACTTCTTACAGCCCTCCACACTAACCACAACACTCCCGACCTTTGTGTTATCGCAAATTTCTAACCCACCTCTCCACTTCCTCAGCCAGGTCATTTACAAAAATCACGAAGAGAAGGGGTCCCAGAACAAATCCCTGAGGCACACCACTGGTCACCGACCTCCATGCAGAATATGACCCGTCTACAACCACTCTTTGCCTTCTGTGGGCAAGCCAGTTCTGGATCCACAAGGCAAGGTCCCCTTGGATCCCATGCCTTCTTACTTTCTCAATAAGCCTTGCATGGAGTACCTTATCAAATGCCTTGCTGGAATCCATATACACTACATCGACTGTTCCACCTTCATCAATGTGTTTAGTCACATTCTCAAAAAATTCAACTATGCTCGTAAGGCACGACCTGTCTTTGACAAAGCCATGCTGATTAATCCTAATGATATGATGCCTCTCCAAATGTTCATAAATCCTGCCTCTCAGGATCTTCTCCATCAACTTACCAACCACTAAAGTAAGACTCACTGGTCTATAATTTCCTAGGCTATCTTTACTCCCTTTCTTGAATAAGGGAACAATATCTGCATCCCTTCAATCCTCCAGAACCTCTCCCATCCCCATTGATGATGCAAAGATCATTGCCAGAGGGTCAGCAATCTCCTCCCTCACCTCCCACAGTAGCCTGGGGTGCACCTCATCCAGTCCCATTCTCTTATGACTTATCCTCTTGCTCTTCACAATGCCTTGGGTTTTCCTTAATCCTGTCTGCCAAGGCCTTCTCATGGCTCTTTCTGGCTTTCCTAATCCTCGTTCTTAAGCTCTTTCCTGCTAGCCTTATATTCTTCTAGATCTCTATCGTTACCTAGTTTTTTGAACCTTTCGTAAGCTTTTCTTTTCTATTTGACTAGATCTTCAGCAGCCTGTGTACACCACAGTTCCTGTACCCTACCATCCTTTCCTTGTCTCATTGGAACGTACCTATGCAAAATGCTACGCAAATATCCCCTGAACGTTTGCTACATTTCCGCTGTACATTTCCCTGAGAAGATCTGTTCCCAATTTATGCTTCCAAGTTCCAGCCTAATAGCTTCATGTTTCCCCTTACTCCAATTAAACACTTCTCTAACTTGTCTGTTCCTATCCCTCTCCAATGTTATGATAAAGGAGATACAATTGTGATCACTATCTCCAAAATGCTCTCCCACTGAGAGACCTGACACCTGACCAGGTTCATTTCCCAATACCAGATCAAGTACAGCCTCTCCTCTTGTAGGCTTATCTACATATTGTGTCAAGAAACCTTCCTGAACACACCTAACAAACTCCACCCCATCTAAACCCTTTGCTCTTGGGAGATGCCAATCAATATTTGGGAAATTTAAAAATCCCACCGTGACATCCCTGTTATTATTACACCTTTCCAGAATCTGTCTCCCTATCTGCTCCTCAGTGTCCCTGTTGCTATTGGATGGTCTATAAAAAACATCCAGTAGAGTTATTGACCCTTCCTGTTCCTAACTTCCACTCACAGAGACTCAGTAGACAATTCCTCCATGACTTCCTCCTTTTCTGCAGCCGTGACACTATCTCTGATCAGCAGTGCCACGCTCCCACCTCTTTTGCCTCCATCCTTGTCCTTTCTGAAACATCTAAAACCTGGCACTCTAAGTAACCATTCCTGCCCATGAGCCATCCAAGTCTCTGTAATGGCCACAACATCATAGCTCCAAGTACTGATCCACGCTCTAAGCTCATCCGTTTTGTTCATGATGCTTCTTGCATTAAAATAGACACATCTCAAACCATCAGTCTGAGCACATCCCTTCTCTGTCACCTGCCTATCCTCCCTCTCACACTGTCTCCAAGCTTTCTTTAATTGTGAGTCAAACGCACCTTCCTCCGTCTCGTCAGTTCAGTTCCCACTGCCCAGCAATTCTAGTTTAAACTCTCCCCAATAGCCTGAGCAAACCTCTCTGCCAGATATTGGTCCCCCTGGGATTCAAATGCAACCTATCCTTATTGTACAGGTCACGCTTGCACCAAAAGAGGTCCCAATGATCCAGAAATCTGAATCCCTGCCCCCTGCTCCAATCCCTCAGCCACGCATTTATCCTCTACCTCACTCTATTCCTATACTCACTGTCACGTGGCACAGGCAGTAATCCCAAGATTACTAGCTTTGCGGTCCTGCTTCTCAACTTCCTTCCTAACTCCCTGTAGTCTTTTTTCAGGACCTCCTCCCTTTTCCTACCTATGTCGTTTGTACCAATATGTACCTCAACCTCTGGCTGTTCTCCTTCCTACTTCAGGATATCGTGGACGCAATCAGAAACATCCCAGACCCTGACACCTGGGAGGCAAACTACCATCCGTGTTTCTTTCCTGCGTCCACAGAATCGCCTGTCTGACCCCCTAACTATAGAGTCCCCTATTACTGCTGCCTTCTTCCTTTCCCTACCCTTCTGAGCCACAGGGCCTGACTCTGTGCAAGAGGCGCTACCACTGTTGCTTCCCCCGGTAGGCCGTCCCCCCCCACAGTACTCAAACAGGAGTACTTATTGTTAAGCGGAACAACCACAGTGGAGCTCTCTAGTATCTGACTCATGCCCTTCCCTCTCCTGCCTGTTTCCCAAGGCCCCAGTGTGACTACTTGCCTATAACTCCACTCTATCACCTCCTCACTTTCCCTGACCAGACAAAGGTCATCGAGCTGCAGCTCCAGTTCCCTAACCCGGTCCCTAAAGAGCTGCAGCTCAATGCACCTGTGCAGATGTGGCTGTCTCGGAGGTTTGGAGTCTCCCGGACTTCCCACATCTGTCACCCAGTACGGAACACCAGCCTCACAGACATACTTCCTATTCCTATCCTTCACCTACCTCGCCTTGACCCGTCATCACCAAAGCCCTCCGACTCTGACTCTCTCTACTCTAATGTCTGCTCTATCAAGCTGCCTTCTTTTTTAATACTTCTCGCTGGTCTAAATCACTGACTTCCATGCGCCTGGGCAGTTGTGCCTCGATCAAAACGCTGAAGAAAAAAATGATCTGCTTTTAAACTTCTCCCGATTTTAAACTTTTCTACAGAAGTGGTTTGCCATTGCCTTCCTCTGGGCAAAGCCTTCACAGGATGGGTGACCCTAGCCATTATTGATACTCTTCAGAGATTGTCTGCCTGGCATCAGTGGCCGCATAACCAGGACTTGTGATCTACACCAGCTGCTCATTCGACCATCCACCATCTGCTCCCATGGCTGCACATGACCCTGATCTTGGGGCTAAGCAGGTGCAGAAGGGTGACCTACAGGCTAGTGGAGGGAAGGAGTGCCTTACACTTCCTTTGGTAGAGATGTATCACCACCCTGCCACCCACCACATCAACACCACCCTAGTGAAGGCCCCAGTTCGCCATGATGTGTGCTTTTCTCTGTACGGTGGCTGTTCGGAGTTAGAACTGGTCTGTGGACATTCAGGACTGAACAAACAATCTGACCAGCCTGGAACTTCTGGGAGATGGAGCTTCCCACCATTCCCCTCTTCTCCTGAGACTAGAATTGGCAAGTCTGTAAGAGTTAATGTCCAGGAATGTACCCAGAAAAGTGAGGAGAGCGATCTTATTGGAAGACCAAGCAACCATCTCCTCTACTTGAAATGGGACATCACTAGGCTACTCTGACCCTGAAGCAAATGGGGTCACTAAACATCAGTTCATGGTTTGAGTTCTACCTACTCGGTGCATGAACACTTAAAGCAGGAGGGCTCACAGGGACCATGTTAACCCTTTAAACAGGGAATTGCAGATAGGAAATTCTTCAGGATCAGCATGGATCACCTGCTCTAAAGCTGAATGAATGAATGACGTCAAGTCAAGTCAACTTTATTGTCGTTTAACTAAATACCATCAAACCAGACCACGTTTCTCCACACCAGGGTGTAAAGCTCAGCATAGCACACATATAACACACAGTAACTTATGAAGGTAAGGATAAAATCTGCAGATGAATCACACGTAAATAGCAAAGTATTGTACATAAATTAAATATTGTAAGCAATGTAAGAGATTAACTAGTGACACTTGGAATGGGATGTGGCTGGGAGTTCAGAAGCCTTGTGGCCTGAGGAAAGAAGCTGCTTCCCATCTTGACTGTTCTTGTTTTAATGCATCAGAGTCTCCTGCCTGATGGTAGACCGTCAAAGAGGATGCTGGATTGATGGGTGGGTTTCCTGATAATATTAAGGGTCCTGCACAAGCAGTGCTCCTGATGAATATCCCCGATGGATGGTAGGGAGACGCCTACGACACTCTCAGCCGCTCTCACAGTCCCTTGTAGGGACTTCTGGTCTGACGCTTGGTTGCTCCCATACCAGATGGAGATGCAGCCGGTCAGAAAGCTCACAAAGGTGCTCCTGTAAAATGCAATTAGGAGGGGGCTTGGGGGATTCTCGCTTGGCTCAATCTCCATAGGAAGTAGAGGCACAGCTGGGCCTTCTTGTTCAGAGGGGTGACATTAAAGGAGCAGGTGAGGTCATCCGTGATGTGAAATCCCAGAACCTAGGTGCACTTAACTCTCTCTGCCGAGGAACTATGTATTTGCAGTGAAAAATGACTGGATCTCACTGACCTGCAGGAGTGATGACATCGACCCTCCTTTTCCCAGTCCCTCTGTACTCACACACAACAACAGGCTTATTGATCATGACATTGGAAGCTGCAACTGATATCCATGTCACTGATGGGACAGATGCCAAATTAAGTTATGATTTTAACTATGTCAAAAATACTCAATACAATTCATTAGAATAATTCACAATTCCCCAAATCATAAAAAATGGATGCAATTTATGAATCAAATATATGTTATTAATAAATAATTATTCCATGCATGGCATAAATAATTCTCGTTGAAGCTTATATTATTAAAAACATGACTCATATTTGACCTATCTGCAGATTAAAAAGGTATTTTTGAAGTGTAGTTGACCTTGAAATCCGAACACACTTCTCAATTTTAGAGAATGTAAAAATTATAAAGAAATGCGAGGAGAAGGTTTATCTTCCATTTCATTCTCCACAGAAGACATTGATCATCACTAATGTCAACTTGAACTCTGTGAAAAGTAATCTTACCCTTCGAGCCGGTCGTGGGAGTGCTGCATTGCAGGAGGTGTACATTTCGGATGAGATGTTACAATTCTGATCCTGTCTTTCCTCACGGAATGTAAAAGATGGTTTGTAACATTTCATAAACACGAGAGATTGCAGGTGCTGGAAATCCAAAGCAACACACAGAAAATGGTGGAGTAACTCAGCAGGTCAGGAAGCATCTATGGAAATGAATAGACAGTCGATATTTTGAGACAAGACTCTTCTTCCGGACTGGAAAAGAAGGGGGAAGATGCCAGAATAAAACGGTGGGAGAGGTGGGAAGAAGGATATCTAGAAGGTGATAGGTGAAGCCATCAACTGGTTCGGATATGGCACGGCGTGAGAGACACTGAAGCAGGTCGATAGTTCACAGACTTTAATGTGTTAAAGGGAAAAGAAAACAATAAACGCTAGGCCAAACAGGGCCATTAACTAAAACTCTCAAATGGAAAATGAAGCCTACACTACGGCTGAAAAGAACAACTAAGAATAACACCAATGCCGCTAGTCTTCAGAGTCAGTTGACTCGACAGTCCATTTTCTCAGGCAAGGCAGAATGCAAGCAGGCAGTGAAACGTTGCTGTGTCCAAGTCTTGACAAGTACTACGATGGAATGAATGGAGTTAAATACTATCACAATGGAATAATAATTAGCTGACACATGAATATTCATGAGCGCAATTGCCAAATCTGCTGTGCTGCCGAATCTGTGGTTGTGATAGAAGCCAGGAGGGTGGGAAAGACCAAGGGTTGGAGAAGAAAGAATTTGACTGGAGACCAGAATGGACCAAAGGAGAAATGGAAGGAGGAGGGGTCCCAGGGGGAAATAATAGGCAGGTGAGAAGAAGTACAAAGTCAGAGTGGGGAATAGAGGAAGGTTGAGGAGAATTTGTTCATCGGGAGGAGAAATCAATGTTCATGCTGTCAGGTTGGAGGCTACCCATACAGAATATAAGATGTTGCTGTTCCACCTGTGTGTGGATATTGACCAAGCCAAGGCCATGGACCAACACGTTGGAACAGGAATGGGAATCAGAATGAAAGTGTTTGGCCACCCAGAAGTCCCTGGTCATTGCTTATCCTTGCAATTGAACCAGTAAGACTAGGTCATCTGATCAGTACTATGTTGGCGTTGGTGGGTACCTGTCATACTCAAAGTTCAAAAGTTCAAAGTAAAATTTATTATCAAAGTACATATGTGTCTGCATAGACAACATATATAACAGAATCAATGAAAGACTGCTTAACTAGGGCATTTCAACCAGAGTGCAGAAGACAACAAGCCGTGTAAATTTAAAAGAAGATACAACAATAATAAGTAAATAAGCAGTAGATATCGTGAACATACTCGAGTAGCTCAGCACGTCGAGATCCTTCACTGAGATAATAGAATCGATCATCGAATATAGCCCAAAGGAGGCCATTCCGTCCACTGTTCTCCATGACAACTCCTTAAAAGACTCTCAACTCAGATCTTCTCTCTACTCTCTCCCCACAGACCTGCCATATTCAATCACATTTTCCATTTGTTTTCGAAAGATTCTGTTAAAGTAGATGGGGAAAAGTTGGCTATCTGTTGCGAGATGATCAGTGATTGGAGAGTGCAGTTTGAAGAGAGATTTAACAACCTGAAAGGGAAAAGAAGATCTTTAACAGTATGCAGCTGTGATTTGGAAAGGGGTGTGTGTGTATGTGTGTGTATGAGTGTGTGTGCCTATATGAGTGTGGGTGTGTGTGGGTGTATATGTATGTGTGTGTGTGTAAATATATACGTGTGTGTGTATGAGTGTGTATGTTAGTTTGTGTATATGTGTATGTGTGTGAGTGCGTATGTGTGTTTGTGTGTGAATGTGTGTGAATGAGTCTGTGTCTGCTCATGTATGTGTATGAGTGTGTG